>NW_015112618.1:20445-21444 GCF_001443285.1 Poecilia latipinna | reverse complement strand
ATTTGCTAGATTAAAATTGGAGGCAAAAATAATTTGCCTGTCTTTAAAATATATTTAATATTAAGGGCTAACGTTACAGTAATGGAGTTTAATAACTTTAGCTAACATTAACTTACAGCAAGGTAGGATTAGCTTGAATTGCTCATAGCTAACATTACAAAGAAAGAGAACATAGTCAATGTTATTTTCTCAAAGAAAATGTAAAGTTAATAAGACACATACCTCATATGTATTAGGTGACAAACTTCGGCTTCTTTTTAAACAGGAGGTCTGGCCGTTATAACTTGTTAGGTTTGCCCCACAATATGGAAGATTTCTTCTTCACCAACACACTGCTCGCCTGTTCGTGCTCTGCTGCCTCTCACTGGTGGAGATGGTGTATTGCACTACTTAACCCTTGTGTTTAGAAATGGGGTCCATACCAACCGACCCCACACACGTAAAACTTTTATCATTTGCCAAAGCTCTCTACGTTTGCCTCAGTCCTCGCACACAAGGGTTAAAACAGCCTTAAATAATGTTTCAAATGCTAAGTTCATAAGTGCTTTGTAGACATCTTGCTGTAAAACTTTAGGATCGATTTAAATTAAGAAAATTAAGACTAATTTTCTTAATTTAAGAAAATTAGTCATTTAAAAATTAAATTTCTTAATTTAAGAAAATTAGTCTTAATTTTCTTAAATTTAGAGCTATATAATATTACTACATAAAGCTAATTTTTAAAGTTTAATCGGTAATACTTTTATAACAAATTTATGTCAGTAATGATTTCTTGGTTAATGTCAAGTTGTCATAACGAAGACATTTCGAATAATGTCAACTTTGTATTAAAAGTGTCATTATTTACCGAATGACACTTTATGACAACAGTCATAACTATTCATGAAGGCTTATTGATGTTCATGACAAGTGTCATGTCAGTCTTATTCAACCCCCTTCAAATAAAGTGTTACCAAAAAATCTAAGGGAGGGTCAAATACTTTTTTTTACCGTCCTGTC
>NW_015112618.1:0-17627 GCF_001443285.1 Poecilia latipinna | reverse complement strand
CACTACTTAGCCCTTGTGTTTAGAAATGGGGTCCATACCAACCGACCCCACACACGTAAAACTTTTATCATTTGCCACAGTTCTCTACGTTTGCCTCAGTCCTCGCACGCATAAGGGTTAAAACAGCCTTAAATAATGTTTCAAATGCTAAGTTCATAAGTCCTTTGTAGACATTTTGCTGTAAAACTTTAGGATCGATTAAATTAAGAAAATTAAGACTAAACAACATGACAGAGCTTTATAATATTACTACATAAAGCTAATTTTTAAAGTTTAATCGGTAATACTTTTATAACAAATTTATGTCGGATCATGATATCTTGGTTAATGACAAGTTGTCATAACGAAGAAATTTTGTCTAGATTAATGTCAAGTTGTCATAAGAAAGACATTTTCAATAATGTCAACTTTGTATTAAAAGTGTCTTGATTTACCGAATGACACTTTATGACAACAGTCATAACTATTCATGAAGACTTATTGATGTTCATGACAGGTGTTATGTCATGTTTATGACAGTGTCATGTCAGTCTTATTCCCCTCCCCTTCAAATAAAGTGTTACCAAAAACACTCATCTCTTAACACCAAATTAATTATTGTTTATAAAACATAAGCTCTTTTGAAATACTGTTTATCTTTTAATAATTGCAAGATGTTTATCTTGCTGGCACTTGGTTACCAGCAAGGCTATTGGCTTTTGTACAAATTTAGATTTGGAAGGTTTGCCCAATGTCACTGCTTAGCCTCATGGTACATTGGATATATTCCTCATTGATTAAAAACATGTTGTGCTGCATGCCCAATAGGTATGTCGATCTCTGCCAGGCATATCAAATCAGGCAGTCAAGGAGAGCCTAAACAGATGGGAAATTAACAGAGAGTATGTCACATAATTCTACTTGATCAAGGAAAAGAAAATCGTAACAAATGTAATCAGGAATCCAGCTTTTTATGCTTTGTGTTTATGCCTTAAATGGTTGTGCACAAGATAATCTTCTCCAAGCAGAAAAACAGTGGCTTATTAAAAAAATTAAATGTGGCTCAATATATTAAATATCCCAAACTAGCACTAGATTTCAATGAACTAATTGAAAACAGCACACACTGCTATATCTGCACTGCTCTAAGTTGTTTGAGGTAATCCAAGTTTGAGTTAGATTGCATGCCCAGGTTACCACATACTAACCAGGTTAGTATGTAATGTCAGGGTTTCAGATGAATATGGTTGTTTTTATGTCTTTGGTTAGTCATCTTGAAAAAACTGGCTTGTCTTGTTTAACGTACAACATTTCTGTTCTCTTTGCCTCTTCTGTGTCTGTCTTGCTCTTTGGGCTTGTTAAGGAGCAGTTGGTCTCCACAACGTCCTATTTGTTTGAAAAATGAGCCTCACAATGTATCAAATACAAAGTCACACACACACACACTCAACTGGCATGACCAAATGCAATTCAAATGGCTGGCAAAGTGAAAACAAATTTCTGTCCAATTTCCACACAATAAAATGGTGGCTCTGGTAATCTGGCTAAACGGCAGCACATAAAGCCAGGATCAATCTACTCCCTAATCCTATTGTGTTCCATGTACCTGCTTACAATGGCTCAGGCTTGTATCCCCATTTCCTCTGAATTCCCTCTCTATTATTGAGCACCTGTCAGAACAAGCACATTCACCTGAGAGGAAATCACTCCAGGTTATTAAACCTTTGGAGTTATCAGACCTGCAGTAAAAGCCTAGGTCCTGAATGGACGTATTCAGGGTTAAGACACGCTTTGATCTCTGAATCTTAAAAACTGATGACTGCACCTGTTGTTCAAATGTAATTATGTGGTTTATTTACATTTATTATTGTAACAGTGTCTCAGATATTTTTTTTTAGGTGGAGCCACAAATATTTGACAGAATTTACAAAAGACTTGAAAGTAAAATCTATGTAACTGAGCAAAGGTTGGTGCTAGTTTGCATGCAGGTAATTCTAGGGAATGATGAAAGATAAGAGGAATAACTTTGACAACATGTTTGCCGTTTTTTTTTTTTTTTCTTTTTCCAAAATAAAGAACTTATGATTAAGGAAATGGCTTGATTTCTAATAACCTTTGAAAAATTCATAGTTAGCATGCATTTTTAATATATTGTTAATATATCTGAATAAATAAATAACTGCTCTGATCCACACAGTAAATTGTGTTCAAGTTCAAGATCATAGAAATCAATGTGTTAACCTCATCCGAGCACAGCAGGCAAATCAAATCAGAGCATGTCGAGCACGGCTGCAGCAGTAACTCCTCATCATTGATCTGTCTGGCAGGCTTTTTGCCAATGACACACACAGCATTTTCACAGAAGACATAAACAAACAAGTATTCACCACCCTGCCTAGCAAGAACAGCAAGCAAGACCCCGCAAATCCTCTTCCTTCTTATCTGTCTCACTGTCACGCTGGTGGTATCAAACCGATTTCTCAGTGTGCAGCTGTCCTGTGAAGTAGCACGGGAAACTAGAACTGGCTGGCAGAATCGAGACCAGTGTTGGCACAGCTGGCAACATCAGGTGTAGTGCCTAACCAGCGTGTGTGGGTCCTGATAATACTGCGACAGGCTGAGCTAAGTGATGCTCAGTGAGCTTGCCAGAGCCCTAACTGGTTGGCTTGCTTTTGCTTAATGCTGCATTCTCTCCCCCTCTAGGATTTGTATTCCTGGTGAGGAGAAAAGAGAGTTTTTGATTCAGTTCGTTAAAAAAAGAACTGAACAAACGCCTTCTACATTTACTACAATTTGGGACTCCCTTGTTAACTGAGATCGCTTAGTTTGTAAGATGCACGATGGGTTTGAGTGAATGAATCAGTGGCTTTAGCAATTTAACAGCTTATTTGAATAATGAATTAGGTCTTTTTTTTACACTGAAAGGAAAATAATAGGGTTTGGAGAAGGCAAAGAACAAAACTTTCAACATACTTTTGCATCTGAACTTGTATAGTGCGTTATAAAGAACTGCAAAATCATTCATACACAGAGATGGCAGTAGTCTAAAGCCGCAGCTGCAAATTGACAGAAAAGAGGCTCCAATGCAATCGCCGCCACTGAGTTCTCTGACCACCACAAGCAGGTAACGTGGGTGAAGTTCTTCGGTTCAATTCTCGATTTTAAACATACGGTTAAGGTAAACGCAGTCCAACCCATTTTAATTTGAGGGCTTTGACTTTTTTAATTAAGAAGTGTTGTGGTTAAATCTGTTGTGGGTGTTTTTGTGCATTTAATGTCAGATTTGTGGTGTGGATCATTTGAATGGTACTAGCAGAGCTAAAAAGTTTTGTGATTAAAGTGTTTCAACTGGAAGCTGTAGCATTTTGTTAAGAAATTGGGAGAGAAGTTTTTTGTGGCATAGCTTTTTTAGCTCTTAATTACTAACATTCTAATATTTGCTTTTGGCACTTATAAATGGAGATTCATAGAGCAAACCAAACCTAAATGTATGTAATTCTAAATTTACAGCATATAAAGTATTCTCTAGTCTAAGTTTAAACTACATTAGCTGTATTCATAAAAAGAAACACAAAACTTATATACACTCCAAAATGGGTCATCTGTTCAAACACTAAACAAATTTACTTTATAGTGTGTCATAGCTGAACAAAAATATGTGCAATCTAAACAGCAATGCTTTAAAAGGCTTTGAAAATCCCTTCCTTGCTTTAATCCTAAACTTGTCTGATAAAATATTTTTTGCCCTTTTCCTCCTTTGATGATGGCAGCATTCGGCTTATTGCCTTTCTGCTTTCTTAGAAAGTGATTTCAGAAGAATCAAAATTCCTTCTTCGTTTTTGCCTGCCTCACATTATATATATATGTACTAAGTTACGTGCTTTTATGTTACTTAGAAATTTAGAAACAAAAATGCTGCTGAAAGTACGGACCCTGCATTTTACCTAAAGAGACATGCTAGTTAAAGAAATTACCTCACTTTAATTTACCTTAAAAGGACATGGAGCAACAACTTTACATAGTAGTCTATATAAAAAAAGTTTTAAACAATGAGGTTTTTATAGGTCATTTAGTTGCAGTATTTATTGTCAACACATTTTTATTGTCCACTTCCCACTACACACAATGTTTATATGTTAAACTATATACAACGTTTCCCATGTGTGAGCTGCCCTTTTGAGCCCCTCGGTGGGATCAACTGAGGATCATTCAGGGCAGTAAAGATCAGAAGAAGTCAAGTGTCTCAGAAAGAAAACATTAGAAAATCACCTTTAGCCTCAACTGGATGATGGGATTTAGGATTTAACCCAAATATAAACAATCATAACCTTTGGTCTCCCTGCTCTCACTCTGTTAATGCAACAACGGTTTAAGTAGGAGTACTTAAGACTGAGAGCTTGCAGGAGATGCAGCGCTATGTGGCGATTCCTCTCCACCACGCATTTACCCAAGTTTTGCTAGTAAAATTGAGTAAATATCTGATAATCTATGTATATCTTCATTGAATTCACTTGCATGGATCAGACCACAATAATCTGAACGTAAATGTTTAGCGAAGATAAGGGACTGAAATGCGTATTGAGCTGTGTATTGCTAGTGAGTCTTGGTGGAGGACTGGAGTCTTGAGGTGAGCAAAATAATTGGTTTTTGCATCTGAGTGAATGATGGCAGCAGGTACTGAGCAGCTTCTGACTGCACTGGAGATATATTCTTGGATGACTAAAAGTGAAGAAAAAGAGTCATAAAATACAGGCAGTTACTAGGAGAGACTTACCTGGAAACATGGAATGGAGATGTTTCAGCTCCGGCTGGATTAATGTCAAACAGGTCGTCATCTTAGTGAGATACTGAGCTGGAATGTGTGAGCATCACCTGTACTGAGTATTAACCTGAAAGAGTTGAATACAGTTTTAGTTTGTGAACGAAGCTTGAACATGGTCTGTCTGCTGACACAACACTGTAAACTCCGCAGGATGGATTATCTGAGTATTAATAGGCCACTTGGTAATTAGAGGCATGGTTGAGACTAGGCCCTACTCCCAAACATGTAAACTCAGCTGTAGATTACTGCAGTGTTCTTTCATTGTTTTCCCAGTGTTTTTCCTGAATGTTCATTGTCTTGGTTTTGCAGTTTTAAACTCAGTTTTACTGCGGTTATCTCTGTTCGTCGATTTATCGTTTTAGAATTTATCCATTAGAACCACTTTCTCCCTTCAGAACATTCAACTTTATTAGTCTGACATACATTTTGTATAATTAATAATTCTCCATACCGCCTGGATTCTTTTACACCAAGTACATCCTGCTCTTAGTGGCAGCCCCAAAAATTTCACATTTTTTTTCATTAATATTTCACCGTACTATGATTCTGTCTGTGTGTGTTTTGGTCCCAAACCGCACCGAAAACATGACACTCGATTTAATCTCTTATTCTAGAGGTCAAAATTTAGAGTGCAGTCAAATGGAGGTAAAACGTTCCAGCATTTTGTATGCTTTCGAAATACAGCTTTTATGTTGAGGAGTAGTTCTGAGTGTAACTGAAAGAGCGTTCAGCGCTTAATTATGACTACTTACCAGAGAATAATGGTATCCAGTTTTTAATTAGTTTAGTTTATACATTGACATTTCTGTCTTCCTTTTTTTTTTACGCATAACAAGAAAAGATTTTCTCTGTTGTCAATTACATATCCTCTGTTAAAGTAGTAGATTTTCCTAAAAGACGAACTTACACTTCAACGTAAATCCTGTGGCATGGTTTTTGGCTAGTTCATCTCAGAAAATTAGAATAATGCTGTGCAATATTTCTCGTCAGTCATCTCAAAAAGTGAAACTGTTATTTTATAGAAATTCATCACAAAGAGTAAAATGTCTCAAACTTTTATTTTTTGCATTTTTTTTTTTTATTGATTTGTGGCTTAAAGAAAACCCAAAATTCAGTTTGTCTGAAAATTATTATTATTATTAATAACAATAATAATAATAATAATAATAATAATAATAATAAATAATCATTTATCATTTTAGATTGGTTTGAAATTGATTTTAATTTAAAGAGTACAATAAGAACTTTCTGTAAATACTTGGCCTCTCCATTGTGGGAACAAGATTATATTTGTCTCACTTCAAACATCAAAATGACAAACCAACAAACTGAAAATGTTGTCATGGTATGGTCTTTGTGCATGTTTTGTTGTTTGTTTTTGTTGGTGGTGGGTTACAAACTATTTTGTTCTTCATTCTGTGCTCCAGGGAAGGAAAATACAGTGTGCTAATTTATTGTACACCATGATCCTGAGACACCTCTGGTTTCATACAAAATAAAAAGAAAACACCTGTTAAATGTTGTGATGTCTTGTTTTCTAAAAATACCTATCTGTCCTACCTAATCTGTCATTATTGCTATACTATGTGGGAGAGACCTATATCAATGTCCTTCTGCATGTAATATTAATACTAATCTACATAATAATTGCGTATCTGACCAGATCTTTGACCTTGTGCTGCAGCGACATGCTAGTGCACCTGCCTTGCCTCACTCCCTTGACCGGTAGTGGTGCTGGGAATAAATGGCTCTCTAAATCACAATGTGCCAGTGTTTAAAAGACAAAGTGAGGGTTGGTTAGACAAAATGCACCTGGGCTGCCTTTCCCTTACTTCATCCTTTACTAAATCGATAGAGGCCAGATGATATGAACGGGCTTTGACACTGCCAAGCACTGTCCTTCCATCATTTACTTCCAACTCTTCAGCTAATAGAGTCATAGCAATGTCAGACAGTTGGAAGTGTGATGTGGCAGCCTGCCTGGATAAACTGTCATAAACTGCTAGCCCAAATTATCATTACAGGACATACAATAAAGCCCTCATCTCTATTTAATACACTTGAAATGGCATAAAGATGTGCTGCCGGGGCACAGATTCTATTTGAGGGTTGTGAGTGTAGTAGAAAGGGCTTGCATGAGAGTGCAAGAATGCTTCAATGAATTTCAATTGAGAAGTTTTAAGTTGCTTCTTTAATATAACCTTATTGGAAAAGTATGAAATGGAAATTGTGTTGAAGAAAATGGTGGAAAATGGTGTGACATTGCTTGTATGGTCATTACTCCACTGCATAGGGACCTGCAGTAACCTTGGATAAAGAAATGAGAGGATGATATATATATATATATATATATATATATATATATATATATATATATATATATATATATATATATATATATATGTCTTATATACGTAGATTTTAGTGTGTAATTTTAATTGCATTGAAAGAGTAAATTTAATCACATTTTTTACAAATAAACGTTCTGGCCAGCTGGGAAACACATGACACAGTTATGCTCCATGTGACTAAGATAGGTTGAGACCACATACATATTTTAGGAAAATTACATCCCTGACAGCTGTGGCATGTAGCAAAGTAATATATATTGCCACAAACAATTGTAATTCAGGAATGCTTTGAGGAATACAACTAACAAAGGCTAAGATGCTAAGATGTACTGCTTACATCTTAGCATCACTATTATAATACACCTCCAGGGACTAAAAGAATCCATCCCTCAACTGGTAAGGGTTGCTTTGACACCAAAAAGGGAAACAACACACTGTCATAATGTTATTGCTAATTGTAGTAGAAGCATAATAGCAACACCAAGGGCACCAAACCTGTTCTGAGTATTGCATGAACTACTTCATCAAGTTGTCCTCGCTCTCAAGTAGTTAAATATGCATTGACTCAAATGTTTATTTGCAGACAGAAGTGCCTCTCTCCCCTCTAATTTATTAGCATGGACCCATCAGCTTAACACTCACTGGGGCTATGATTTACATTGCTCAGCTCTGTTTAAAAACGTGTCAGCCTGCTGCAGACCTCAGTGTAAATCAGGGGTTGTAGATTGAGCTATACCCGGCTGATTTTAAGCGCAGGAGCTGGGACCAGTGATGAATGCAGCCATAACCTGCTGAGGCATGAAGATGGAAGTATATCATCATCTTCTCCATATCTAGCCTTAACAGCCCTTCTCTGTTTTCGCCACTGCTTCCTTGACACTTGAGATTGAATTTTTCACTTACGGTGAGGATGTGATGCATTTTTGACTGATCTATAATAATAATCATGTTGGCAAAAGTATTCTAATGCATGTTTTATTGATCATAACATTTTTAGCATATGTGGGCTAAATGCTGGGTTTCCCATAATCAATTGTAGTGAACCTAAAAATGTCACCACATTATTTTGGTTGTTTTGTAAATATTTTGCATGTTGTTTATTATCATATTCTTCATTTCATTTATTTAAAAAAGCAACTAATATTCTGTTTGTTTTGCGACATATTTATCTGCACGTATTCAGTGGCATCTTCAACTATGAAAAACCACTCACCTACACAACAAACAAACACAGATACAAACACAGATCCTGACAAGCGCTTGTTGACAATTTTTTTTTTTTTTTGGAAAAGCTCGAGAAGAGTCTTGACTGGAAGAGCTCCCCAGTTGAGACTGAAACCTACAACCATTTTGGTATGAAGCAGTAATAGTAAGGATAGAGGGGAAAATGTTGTCTACTCACCATAAAATGTTTCTTTTTATTTTATTTCTCATGTCATTCGATACTGGCACCTTTATCTTTCGGTGTGGTGCAAAACATCAAATTGTTGATGTTGGATCAACAAGAATAAGAGTTTCTAGTACAACACTGGACACGACAATTAAATGAGCTAAATTAATAGGAAGCAGCGGCGAGCATAAGTACAAGCTTGAAACTCCTAAACAAGCAGCTTGCCAAGTCTTTGCTGACGTTTTCTCCCACATGTGTGGCAGAAGTGCGAGAGAGATGGAGAGCTTGGCTCACCTAGAGAAGAGGGAGCGAGCGGGTTAGGGGGTGAGGGTCAATTACCTGAACACAATTACTGGATCTAACAACCTCCATCCATCACTTGCGTCCTCGCTCAGCACTGTGGCAACCAGCCCTTCCCACATTTGGGTTTCCTTTCCTGTCAGATCGGCCAGACACTCTGTCATCCCAGAGAGGGCCCTGCTTGCACCAATTGAAAACCTGAGTGGCATTCTCAAGCAACCTTTGCTCTACTCCTCCTGGGCCTGCTTACTCCCACACGTCTTAAGTTTTCACCCACCTCTGCAGGGCGGTATGTCGCCTTTGACAATCTGATTTTTGGAGAAGGAGAGACGGGAAGACCTGACAAGAAGAATGCTACCTGTACAGCAAAAAAATGGGAACCTTTAGACACTGGTAGACTTTATATCTCTTACTGATGAATAAGCTGATTGCATTTGGATGCATGATGCATTTGCTAAAAATGAATACTTACCCTACTGCGTATTACATTGTAATTCCAGCCATGCACGTTGTCTGTTTTATCCAATTTGGTTGCTGAAATGAAGACAATAAATTAATAGTATTATTGCACAAGTAATATTTGGTCGTTCCTCCAACCTGATTCGTAATATCATCTCTGTGGTCTTGTATGAATGACTGAAATAAGCTCCCATAAAATAAAAAATACCCAAGGACAAGCTATTACAAGAAGCAGAGAATGTGGGCCCAGATTGTCTGATCTGTAATAAAACAATGAAAGTTCCCTTTCAGCTATACGGGCACTGCAGCTAAGCAAAATTATTCAGGCGGGTAGCCACCCTTGCAGCTTTAGATGGAGATTAGATTGAAGCTGGAAATCTTTTTTAAACGAGCCCAGAGGAAAGCTGTAAACAAAAAAAATACCTTTTTTTTTCTTTTACCTGCACAAACAAATTTCTGCATATTCCTACAAGCACATAGAGCTCTAATGGGTCTTGGGAGAGACAGATGCATGATAAAAATGGCAATGGATGCCTGGAGTAGCAGCATGGGTGCTACTAGAATATAGTTGTGTGGGTCAAGAGAAGGGTTGGGCAAAGTGCAAAGTTGTGGGACTGCATGCCAAATGTGGGTCTGCAACCTTGAGGTTGCAAAGGTTATACTTTGTTCTCTGGTTAATTGCTATGCTCTAGATTATGCTGCAGTTGTGTGCATGTATGGGAATGATGTGGTATTTATTTCACCTGTCAGTTTTAATTGTGGTTGCCCTTGAGAAAAAAGTCTTGCTGAAATATTGATGCTATATACCAAAAAGGTCTCAGACAACCATGAAGTCAGTTACTGAGCATCTGGGCTCCTCTTTGGTCTATTGGCTACTTTGTCAAAATTTAAACCACAACAATCTCTGAAATGTGAAATGTACTATAGGGACCAAGAAACAAACAACACAAACTTTAAGGGTGCTGCTTACCCACCATTCTTATAAACTTTTATTGTAACATAACATCACAAAGTAACTTGTCTAAGTCCTGTCTGATCTTCTCTCTACCACAACTTTTAATAATGTGGACTGTTTCCCCTTTTCTTCTGGATCCCAATTACCCTCCAAGAGCACAGCCATTCATTCACAAAGCATGGCCACGGTCCATGCTCACGGCATAAGGCTCCAAGCACACCAACACACCACCTTCAGTAGCAGTAGCTACCTTTCTCATCCTATGGCAGTTAAAAATCAGCCAAATTAAGGAGAACCGTTGCTTGTGGACCTGTTAATTTCATTCAGCTGGCTGCATACCAGAGTTAACATTTCAGGGAATGGGTGTGTGTTTCCTGCTGACTATTGAGAACAGGATTTCATAAACAGTTACTTAGTTACCATAATTTAGCAGTTTCTATTGACTCAGCCTGAGGTGTTCTGCTTCTCCGATTCACTGACCTGTGGAGGGCAATTGAATGAGAAAGTTTTACAAGGTTTGGTCAATGATTCCTCAAATGCCTCGGAGCACAGGAGCAAAATATTACAAAACAGTAAGAACGTCTTTAAAATAGCTGCTTTAAAAGTTCTGATCTGATGCCTGTTAATGACACCAGGGCCTGAGGAGCGAGGTAGGTACTGCAACAGTCAGCACACTCTGGAATGTGTTGTACACTGATGCAGTAGCGCTACAACATAACTAGACTTGACAGTTCTCTGCCTTCCAGGAAGGTCAAGCCCCAAGGATATCCGGCATCATCCCGACAGACAGCCGGAGGGCCAATTGAGGGAGTTGAACTCCAGTTCAGCATGTAACGTGTGAAACATGGTGAAAGCAGTGGGTGGGTAGACATGGCAGAGCTCAGAGGACCCAAACACAGCAGACTGCTCCTGCAGATGGAATCTGTTCACTCAAAGCTCACTGTATATAGGTTGACTGCATACGTTCCGGGTCACTGCACCGCAGCAGGGTTTGAAAGAAGAAAAACAAAATGAAACAAACAAAAAAAAAAAAAGAGAAAGCAGCCAAAAGAAGATCTGCTTTGATTTTATGAACTGATAATTGAAGCTCTGCAGAACAGGAACTTGAAATTTTAAGAAAAACAGATCAGGCAACGGAAAAATAGACTAGGCAAAGGACAACACACTGAAGTAAATATGTTAGTGACAGTTAGAGGGGACATGAAAGAGCATAAATGTAGAAGTCCAAAAAAAAAAAAAGATTACACTCACAAATGTCAGTATTTTATTGAGATGTTATGTTTTAGACCAATTAGGTAGTGCATAATTGTCACAAAAATATAAAAAGTCCAAAAGATTTGTAAGCGTGGATAACTAAAAGGTGTGGCATGAGTTTGTTAAGAACACCAATGTTCTCTTATGAGATCTATTTTCTGTGTAAGGTTGTGATAAATCACTTTTACATTCAAAAGACAAATAAAACACAAACATTTAAATCCAGAATTAATACCCTGTATTATGTCAGCTTTGTAATTGCATGCATATATTGATAATCACTAGTTAAAGGATTGTTTTTATTATTATTATTTGTTTGTTTTTAATAACTATGATTTTTCTTTTGAATAATTTCTGCACAGACAAAGATAAAAAGTACATTTTAAATAATTCTAAACTTTACAAAGATGCACTCTAAGAGGGTCTGGAACTCTTTTCTTTCACCTTTGCTGTCGTCTTGCCCTGCCCCATTGCTTTACTGATAAAATCACACACACAATTTGACTCTCAAAGACTGTTCATTTCTTCTTGAGACATAAACCACCAACTACTGACAAGTCACTGCAGCAGGCGAGGGGTGAATTTATTGTCAGAGTCAAGTCAAACCATGTCTTGGAGTGCTGGTTGTGGATATCATACAGTTATGAAATTCATTTTGAGTTTTTTCCACCTCTGCTGCTTCCACATGGATGAATAATTTCTTACCTTTGATAAGAAGCCTAAATGAGCTGCAATATTGTCAGGCAGGAATAATTGCACTATGCAGTGCATTACCCAGAAGGTATTATAATGGCAGAGGTTTAATTAAGTGTTGTGGCATGGAGGTGAGGAGGAGGCATGATTTGTTTTTGTTTTTTTTTCTAAAATCCTTACCATCACGAGTTGGAGGTGAATGTGTTTGAAGATGAGCCTGGAAAATGTGAACGGACTGTGTGTTTTTTTTTTTGTTGTTGTTGTTGTTGTTATTCAGCTTCTGTCAAGGTGCAACCGATGAGTAACTAATGAAAAATGTCTATTTCAAAGAGTTGTGACAGTTTGATTTTCTTTCTTTTTTTTTTTTTTTTACATTGCCAAGGCCAAACTCTTTGCAGTTAAACACTTAGATTTAAGTGTCTTTAAAACAGAAGGCAAACCTGGTACATTCATATTTCACTTTCATCTCTGTTCCCTTTCAACCTAGGCAGGAGAGATTCATCATTATTAGAGCAACGACAGGCCTATTACCTTCAAAGACTAAGAAAACAAGATAAGAAACAAAAGCATTGATGAAAACTAATTTACTTTGTTTGCTTTTGTTTCAATGCAGTATCTGACATGAGTTTCCTGACATGGCAATGGCTTCTCCACACCAAGAGCTTTTCAAACTTTTGTGATTTGTTCTAATTGCAATTGCAAGTTTGAAGTAGAGCTACATTTTTTTTCTAGTCGCCCTTTTGAAGCATTTTTTTTCACTGGATGATTTTGTATGTGCAACTTTGTGTGCAATGTGATTTTCTAATATTATAATTGAAAAAAAAATGGTTTAGAGCTAGATAGAGATTTAACATCCCTTTTCTCCCCAATGAGACATTCTGGAAGTGTTTTGTGTCAGTAACATCCTGTGTCAGGATGACCTGTCAGATTCATTCAAAGCTTTCATCAGTGCCCCGCAGTCACCAATTTAGGTAAGATTCAGCCTGGATTTTGGTCTACCCTTCTACTGCCAACCGCTATTTTCAAATTATCAGTGTGATTTGATAGCTTGTTGCAGACAGAAATTGAAAGCCATTCGTTGTATTGCACTAAATGCTGTATTTAATATCTGGTTGATCTTTTCCAAAATATCTTGGGGAATTTAAAAAAAATTAGCTTCTGTTTGTTTGTTGTTGTTTTTTTTTCTAATAGCTTGTGGAGCTTCAGCTATCAGGAAAGGCTGAACAATTAATAGAACTAAAGGAAACTGACCGGACTGAATGACAGCACAGAAGCACTGATCATGGCAGAACAGGATCAGGGTTCAAGCACCGGAGCAGTAGAGGCCCAGCTGTACCACATCGGGCAAGATCCCAGCTGCAGGGTGTCCAAGGACGCTCCAGAAACAGTCCAGTAACTCTCAGCAGGGTGTCAGATTCTAGCAGTCAAGGAAAAACATTAAAGGTCATAACCAAGAGGTCGGTATAGAGTACAGAAACATCTGTACGTAATACAAACTGGAGACCCCAAAGTCAAAGTGGGACTCACCTCCTTAGGTGGTGGCGAATTAATGAGTTAAGATAATTGTGGGACTTCCAGATTCAAATGGACGAAATGGTAATAATCAATCAATTGGACATTGTGATCATTGATAAGCAGCAGAGACAGTCTTTGTGACTGATGTGGTCATCCCAACTGATAAAGAGAAAATATAAATTAGTAGAAATTATTTAAAGTGAAATAGAGACTTCAGTTCTCCAGATCCTATTAATGAACTCTACATAACAACTGACCACAGATCTTTTAAGTATAGCTTTCTCTAAATATTTCACATAAATTTTGCTCTATCTTCTGTTTCCCCTATAGGTGTTATGACTACCTTGCCTTTATGCATGGGTATGACGTAACACTGATTAGCAATAGTTACATTTCTGATATTTTCCATCTCTTCGGGGTCAACATAAGAGAAAATGTTGAAACTAATGCTGAAAAAAATGCTCTTTAATTTTCATGACTATGTGAACCATGCTGTTGTCATATTCTAGTTGGTTTAAATCCCAATTATTTCTACAGTACCTTAAATTTCTTATTCTTTTGTCTGTTTTTGAAACAGAGAGCACCATTATAAGAGTACGTGGAAATTAGATTCAACCAATTATAAATTATGAAATAAATTACAACAATAGAAGAATACGAATGAGACGTAGTGAGCACATCTTACAGGGAAAAATGAGAGTTTTATTTGGTTTGCTAAGGGACAGAATTGTATTTTAAATGTTTGACACATTTGCAGCCCTGCTTTTCCAAAGCATTGAAGACGTCATCCAGCCATATCATCCTAAGTCTCATCAGAAAAGCGATAGGTGGCACAGAGCCACACATACAAACACAGATAAACATGTGCAAGCTGTATGATCAAATGCCTTGTCCAGGCCAAAGAGAAAACTCTTTAGAATTAAGATTGTTGTCCACAGAAATCAGCCAGCTGCAAGAGCTTGCGTAAGCGGGACAAGCTCACCGTGTAATGTCCTATCCCTCTTAGGATTACAGATGCATGACGAACACTGGCATTGGGGATAAGTGTTCAAGATGGAGCAGAGGTGTGACTGGAGATAAGACCAGGCAGAGCCTGACAAGTAGAGGAGAAAAGTAAAGAAAATGGGGAGAATTGAAAACTGGGTATGCATCAAATCTGAGCATTATGGGAATGTTGTTGCGTGTCATTAAGAGTTCTACTCCTTTTTGACCATCTTTTTTATGTATGAAACATTATTTATTAGCTTTTTCTTTATTAGTGTTTTCCAAAAACATTTGCATCTTTTCCACTTTTACATGGTAGAAGCACAAACTGATCAATATTTTTTTGAAAACTGGTTCAGTTTGTTTTGCACTTAAAAACAAAACTCTTTTGCATAGTGTATCAAATAAAATCCCCCCAAAAAGCAAGGACTTAAAGAGTAAAAACAACATATACACTTTTGTGTTGCCAAATACTTTTGTGGCACTGCAATAGTCCTATGTGCTTGTGACGTTTCTTTTCTTTTCATTTTGTCCTGTTCTCAGGACAAAATGTTCTGGGACATTAAACTTATTAACAATTATAATTTACGGTGGGATTATTCTGCAGATGAGATGCATCCAATAGATTAAGCCCAACTTCTGTAACACTGCAACACAGCTGAAGAATGAAGTCACTCTCCTTACTGAACAGTTAATTAGTTTCAGCCAGAATGAAACAGATTTCCATTCTTGCATCTAAAAACTACAGTACCTTAAGGCCTTGATCTGAGAGCCATCTGTACTTTTTCCAAACATGAAGCACATGTGTGTTTTATAAGCCTTCTACAATGTGATATGTTTATTTGTGTTTCCCAGTGAATACTAAGAAGAAAAAAAAAGGCGGTTTGAAAAGACTACAAACCAGATGAACATAGTTATTGTGCTTTGCAAGCCAAAGAGTAGAAAAAGGGGAATGTAGTGAAATAAATTACAGAGAAGACTTCTGTGGAAGTTTCTAACTTGAGTTTCACATCAGCAGTCTTGATGAGGTTTAAGGCCTAATAAGAATATCTACTATTAATATCTTCAGCCCTGTTGATGAAATATAGATTAAGACAGTCATTTTCCAAATGAACGCCTGCCATCTGATATGAGCAAATTTACAGTGGCTATTAGGGTATTACAGAGGGATTGATAAGTATGCACAGGAGAGATCCTATAAGATCAGACTTGATATGCAAAACTACATTGAGTTAACTATTAATTGTTCTTCAAGACTGGCACTATATTTATCTTTCTATAAAGATAAAAAAGATATATAAAAGATATAAAGATAATTATATATAAAATATAATTTATCTTCTATAAATTATATCTTATTCAGATAAGATATAATTTATCTTATATAAATAAGATAAATTATGGAAAATCAGTTCATATATTAATTCCTTTTAACCATTTTATTGGCGACCACCAGACAGGAGTAATTTGCTCCCATCGAAGGGCAGCCAGCGCAGTTAGCGAGAGGTTGCGCAATCGACTTCTCGCTCACTGATTAAAGTATCTGATTTCTTTTTTTTACTCTTTTCTTTTGTGTCATTTCATCTGATCATAAGGGTATGTTGTTTGTGTATCTTCAAAGTAAAAATATTAGCAAGCGGGTTATAAAAGAACTGTGAAATAAATACATTTGATAGGCAGTATCTGAAAGCCGTATCAAGAAAAACATTAGGAAAAAAGAGCCGGTGATTCTGACACAGGTCCTGACAGATTTGTCATCACTCGGTTGAGCCACTAGTGGTATGTTTTCAGTTATCAGCTGCAGGAAATCACCTTGGTGCCATTTACTTTTTGTCAAATTGGAGTATGTTTAATCATTTTTTATAGATTTGGTAAGATTAACGTTATTAAATTTCATCTCTCTGACAGGATAAATTACCTAAAGATCTAAATTAACTTTAATTATTTGATGAATTGTCAAATTATATGTAGACTTAATATAAATTTATCCTTTGAGTTGAAAATGCTTTGTATACTTAAATTATCTTTAGGTCTAGATAATTTAACAAATAAAACAAAAGCCTTCCTGTGAAATGATTTGTTAGTAGATTGATAATGAGGGAGAAGAAGGTCAAGGGCAGACATGTGTTTGTTGGTATTGGCTTATGTTCCCACTTATTTGTGGTTCAGAAGATTTTCCAGTGGGATTGATGAGCGGGCAACAGAAGCCACCAGGTAATCCAGGTAGGTAGAGTCAGCGGTTCCTCTGATGAAACTGAGTAATCCAGATGAGTAAAGTGGCTCGGAGAGAATCCAGGAAGTAATGGGAATGTTGTAGTTTCACAGAGGACAACTAAAGAGAAGCTCTCCACACATCTGTAAACACAAGTCAGGCAACTAGTGGACTTGTGCACTTAGGATGCCCATACATCCATTAAAATATTGTATTGTTTCAAATTTGTCTCAACAAAATGTGTTATATTTTAAATTATTCAGGTCATAATTTATTTTGTTTATACAAATGGACTTCACTAAGGGGGCATTTACATGACAATGATCCAACAAAAACAGAATTTTTGTTCCGTTTTTGTTGGATCGTTTACATGAAAACGTTTTAATTGCAATCTTTGTATCAAAAACGTGTAATGCTCTTGCTGGCCTAGTTGGTGCTGGGTTCTTTGAAACTAAGTGCGCATGTGTTTAAAAAAAAGTTCTACTTGAAGGCATGTGGATTCGTGTTTCCCTATCAGGTACCGTTCTCCCATAGATTGGGAGAAAACACGCATTGTGTGCGTCTGATTAGGGCGCATGCAGTTGGAAAAAGTGGGATAACTTTGCTGAAACACCTTGTTTGAGCTTTCACGGTGTCCGTAGCGGGCCCCGGACTGGAAGCTGTTTATTGTTTTTACCTTGGAATGGCCAACAGTATGGAGTTAAATTTGTTTC
>NW_015112617.1:1385383-1396979 GCF_001443285.1 Poecilia latipinna | reverse complement strand
ATTCTAACTATTTTTCAACGTTGATTTAACATCATGTGCTATCTGGGTTACCTTCTGCCAAATGTATCCTAACTTCTATGGAGTGTTATTCACTTCCTGTGTCAGTGGGTGAACTGTTCCCAGTAATCGGTTTAAAAACTTACTCAGCTCTAAATGGAGAGACAAATTCTTGAGGGGCAAATACACTGACGTGACACCAAAAATGAAGCGTTGACGTTAACATTAAGGCCCCGTCCACACAGAGACAAAACTAGGTGTATCCACAAAGGTCGTCCTGATAGGACCTTTTGGGAAACCAGAAACAACCGTTTTTGAAACTGGATTCCAAAGTGGAAACATTTCTGAACTCCAGTTTCATGTTTCGGTGTGTCCATATGAGCCACATCTTTCATAAAAATGATGATATAACTCCATTTCCCTCACTTTCACATGTAGAAATGCCGTTGTTTGGTAGTTTTTATGTCGTTCTGTGGGAATGTTACAATACCTACCACAGGGTTTTCTGTTATGCCCGTTACTATTACACCTATTTGTTTTCACATTATTTTAGTACTTATTTAAATGTATCTATAAAAAAAGATGCTGTTTAGCTGCTGAAATCAAATGACCTGTCTTTTTCTTTCTTTTTTCTTCTTATAGAATAGGATAAGAACCCACTCCAGTATCACTCTGTTCTAGCTCTGGAACTGCTTTAGTTTAAAAAAAAAAAAAAAACAATGAGCCCTTGGCATTTCTTTTACTCGGTAGTTATCTTAAATAATTTCACATTAGTATTTAATGTAAATGTACAACTGTAATAAAGCTCAAGGTGAAATGTGTGATTTTTTTACAGTGAGAGCCAGAAGGTGTTTGAGAGTTTGCAAATAATCAGAGAGCAATCAAAAGTTTAGAGGGATTAAAAACTGTAATGAGATAACGCTCCGCAAATGATTTAAAATAGCTGGAGAGATTACACTAATGTAATCCAATTTAAAGGCGCCTTCCCCAAATATTTATTATTCAAGCACCATCTGTTTAAAGGCTGCCGGGTCAGTCCAATGTGCAGTTCTACACCAACAAGGCAATTTTGTTGCCCTACATTTCTGTCTGCCCTGTCTGAAACTCAACAAATAACCCATTTTCTTTCTGGCTTGTTTATGATTACCCTCGTTTAACATCTGGAAAAAGGACTTTCCAACTTAAATTCCTTTTTGAAGTCTACTGAAGGTCATCCTGAAATCCAGACCAGTTTGACTACTGAGAGTATTTAATGAGCCAAAGGATTTTTATGCTTAAATATTTCATGATTGTGTTGTTCTTTCTTTCTTTCTTTCTGAGGCGTTTATGGGGTCATTTTAAGACTTTGTTAGCGCCACTCTGGCACAAATCCCAGCTCAGTCTACATAAAACATGCAAAGTGGAGCACAAATGAACACTTTCATCCAGAAATGATCTCCTTTCCAATTAGTCATGCAGAATCGGGTTGGGGGATAACGGATCGTATAAATCTGTAAGCTGCACAGAGTGATAAGATGTTGATTATACTGAGAAACATGAATCTGGAGAATATTTACAGGATTTGCTGAAAAGTAATGTATTGTTGTCTACTTTTGTTCATCGCTCACTTAGATTTGAAAAGAAATGTATCGAAGTATAACCAATACAGGGTGAAGTATTTGCTTCACTTGAATGTGACTAAATAAAACTTCTATGGTTGCTTTAGGGCTTTTAAATGCAAAGTGAATAATTTTTAAGACGGGTTAATTTATGAAATGTTTATTTTTCAACGGATGTGCTGATATTTCAAAATTATGTCCTGTTACAGCCGAGCCGAGTTTCTTTGCCTCAAATTGAAGAGTCACAGTCTTTTGTTGTATTGCAATACAACAATGGTTGTTGGAAAGGAGCCTTTGACTGATTGCTGAACTTTGAATTTAGGAAGTGTGGGAACAGCTGACCAGGTCTTCAGGCTTGTAGCGTTGCTTATGGGGCTATTGGTGTTTGGTTATTCATTCCAGATACGTTTTGTGGATGTGGCTTACGTTTGTGAGAACTATTCAGTCCTCATATACCAAAGTTTAGCTCATTTCCAGTGCAAGTTGGACTCTGTTAGGTCTTTATTTAGTTTAGATCCTGTTTGTTGTGTTCGTCGACATGATTGGAAGGCCTTATCATGGAGAGAAATGTGTCTTATTTTGGAGTCTGGATTCCATCTTTGTGTTTTTTGTGGAGGATGTGGTTCCGTGAACAATCCTTCAGGATTCTGGGGAAAGGTTTGCAGCCGAGTGTGTAGAGACAAGGTTGAGAGTCAGCATTTTATTCTCCGAAGCCATGACTCAACTGAAGAAGGTGGACTGCTCCCTTCTGGTTGTGGAGATCTGTCTTTCCTTCAAGTTCAAGAGTTGAAGTGTTGTGTTGTTTTGTGAGTTATGGTTTGGGCCTTGTCTGCTTTTATGCTCTGGTCTGTTGAGATGAAGAAGAAGCTGTGCCAAAAACTGAAGTTCTCCTTTCACCATTTCTTCCACACTGACTCTCAACTATGGTCATAAGATATGTTTCATGATTGCGATTGTAAATACAAGTGACTGGAATGAGTTTCCTGTTCTCGGTATCCAGACTCACAGCTTGAGATGGGGTGACTAGCGGCGTCGTTCGGGGTGCATTTAAATACAACGTTTATGGGTTGTGAGTACAATTAGCCAAAATAAAAAGTTGCATAAGGAGGTAACACCATTTGCAGGGATCATTTTTAACTGATTTAGTTTATTGATTGAATAATTAACAATAACAAATGGACATATATTTATATTTCACTAGTGTCACTGAACATATAAAAAATATGGACCTGAAAATGTTACGGTTGTTTGTGTGAAGTTTTTTAGATGCTTGAAGCATGAACAAGAGCGAACCAGTTTTGGCAGCACTCCATAACATGAGCGTGTGGGATTTGGCTTGGGAAGAATTAGCTTGTTGAGAAGAAATCTGAAGAGAAGGAGGTCAGCAATCAATTGTAGTCTACAATAGGACTAAGACAACATATGGGTCCTCTGCAGCGGCTTGGTGCGTATACATGGCATGCAAAGCTTCCCATCCATGAGCTCTGCAGAGAATTACTCTGAGTTTGTCCTTGACCTCAACACAAAATAGGCTCCGAAATAAAGGAATGACAATATAAAGCTGGTGTAAAACATCAACCACGCTGAGTACAAAACAATATGTGCAGAAGGTAAGAACATGCAGTGCAGAGTCTTTGAGAAGTAAGGTACCGAATCTGTGTGTGTGTCTTCCTCCAAGATCTTTCTAGAACCTTTTTTAGTCACATCTCTTTTTTCTCCTCAGTTGTTAGATAAAATGTACATTTGGAGTATAGTATCATGAAAAACAATTATTTTACTCTAAAAGCTGTAATACATTTTAGACTTACACAACACAATTTTCTATGTTGTTATACCGTTTTATGTGAATGTCCCAGTTGCTTAGCAGTATTTTCTATAAGCTAAAACAAGACAATTTATTGTTTAAAAAAATATTAAATCTTTAATTCTGTTTATGATGGTGTTAGTGTTACTTTGTATTAATGTCAGTTAAGGCATCAGAAGGGGGAACAGCACCAGAAAATGCCCGTCCCTGCATGACTTCGATCGGTATCAGGGACAAAAAAAAAAAAAAAAAAAAACGCTAATTCAAGACATCCCCAACTCTTTTGTGTGCTACAAAAATGGTGGTAACCAGAGATTTAATCCATCCTGAGAGGAATGTACAGGCACTTAGACATTTGTGAATCACTAATTAAAGATTTCTGTAAAATCTTTAAAAAAAGTCACAGCGGTAACAAACAATGCACAGTAAAATTATTTCCACCATGAACAGAACAGCTGTTTGTTCTGCTGAGAAAACATGACTGCAGATAACAGAGTTTATGCACAATTCATGATGCACAACAGTGCTGTTTTCAAACTAAATACAACAAAGCTTTTGGGTGATCTTTTCATAACAGGCTGGTTTGCATGCACATTTTCAAAAGAAAAAAACCTGCAATCTTTCATTCACATAAAAAGCATGTCTTGTCTTACCAAGCCAATCAGGCAAACACAGGAAATTTAAGTTTTATGCATTTTCTTTTTTTAAAACTCAATTTCTGCAAAATTGACAGCTTGTGGTCCTCCACATCTTGGTAATTCCAAACAAAAACCTGACCTAAGGAAAAGGTCATTTTCTTGTCATGAAATAAAACTGAAATGGGATTTTGCTCACATTTCACTTTCAGTTCTGTTGTGCAACTCATTCATTCAAATTCAGTTTTATCAATAATGAAACCAAATTAATTAGTTTAATCCAGTTAACACATGAAAACACAGTTAAAAGGTAATAGAACGTGATACATAAGAAAAAAAATATATTGGAACTTGCAACAAGAAACTGAGTTAATTTGTCTCAGTGTTTCACCATCCAAACTAAAAGTTCTTGAGTCCCGAGTCAATGACATTTACCTGTTTTTTTAATAACTTGGCATTTAATTTTTTGTGTGTTGTATTTCTTGCTGCCTCCTGGTCAGAATTTCTTGAAAAAGAGCTTTTTGATCTCACTGTTTGTTTTTTTTAAATCCTGATAGAATAAAATTTTTAAAAATGTATATGAACAGTGCAAAAGTAGTTTGTTATCCATGTAGCCATTCTAGCTTGTGTAATTATAAATTTTCCCTATTTTATTTGGCCTTGTAACTAACGGAGTTAACATGCTAACAGTTGTAGCATAAGTCAATGGGGTTTACAATAGTAAAACTTAGCATGGCGGCTAACGGACCCGCGAGGTCGATGTAAACTTACTAGTGCAACTCACTCAGTCTAGACAAGGAAACTATCGTCAATCCTCTGCTCGGCTGTCTTTTCCATCAATATTTCCCACAAGGTTTACACCAAGCTTTTAGTATAAAACACCAATTAATATCATATACTATTAAAGCATACAAGAACGTCAAGAACTGACACAAAACCTTACCATGAGTTAGCAAGCTGCCCTCTTGATAGCAAAGCAGCTAGCAGACAAAATGCAAATTGAGGGCGGGACAACTAATGTGATTGGCTGAAGTTACCCAAAACCACTTATTTTATTGGATGTTAAACTCTGAAAGAAACATACTCATAATTTTTATATGGTTTCAACATGTTTTTAATCCATTAATTTCAGATTTTAATAAATAGATTCATGAATTCTAAACGTTAGTTTTTATCACACACTTATGAAATTAATGTTTTTTCATTTATGAGAGATTTTCTAACGTGAGTTACATTTGGACAAGACTTTTTCATTGTCCGTCATTTTGACATACATAACAAAAAAAAAAACAAAAAAAATTCAAACACTTTAACTTGGATCCAGATTGACTTGCTGTTTGGTCAAGGATTTTTTTTTCTCCAATTCTACTTAAAAGTATAGTGTGGATCTTTCTCAAATTTCAAGTTTGTGATTATTCTATGGCTATAAAAAAAAGCACATATTTCTAGCTTTTTGTATATCTTCACCTGCAGTCAAATACGGAAGCTGCTAAAACATCCAAATCAAAATTACACATGCAAGTTGATTATTCCTGGAAAGCATTATAGATATATGAAAACTGATGCGTAATCAGCGTCTCTTATTGCCGTTGTTAATTAGTGTTGTCAGTTCATTTCCAGGGAGGCAGCTGTTTGTGTCAATGGGAGAACAGACCGGTGCGGGTGTAAATAGAGAGTCGGTCTGAACCTCAGCCAAAGCTTTAGCTTCACAGAGCGACTCACATGA
The DNA here is from genome assembly GCF_001443285.1 of Poecilia latipinna. NCBI lineage: Eukaryota > Metazoa > Chordata > Actinopteri > Cyprinodontiformes > Poeciliidae > Poecilia > Poecilia latipinna. The sequence continues at coordinate 1,391,219 of NW_015112617.1, read as the reverse complement.
GGGAAAGACATGGGTGGAAGCAGAGATTACTGTGGGAGATAGAGTGCGGCTGGTTAAAGAGGATCAGTTTATCTTCACTGAGGCCTGCATGACTCCCTGAGGGCTTTCAGACTGACTTTTTTAATTATTATTATTCATTTGATCATAACAGTGCAGCAGCATTTAGCGTGGATGTGAATTGTGTGGATTTCTGTTGGAAACTAGACACAATTTTCTCACAGGATGTGTTTGAAATTATTATTATTATTATTATTATTATTATTATTATTATTATTATTATTTTATAGAACTCCCATAAATGTCATCCATTCGTTTGTGACTCTTAATTCCTGACATTTACTCTTCAGCTGATGTTTTTTTTTTTCTATTCCATAGCCAGATGAAGCGCTAGTCATGGTAATCTGCCTCCCCCTGCAGGTAACACTGGGTGCTGCAGCAAATCCACATTGGGTTTGTGAACTGACAGGCCTAACACGCATGACTTGTGATTATTCTTTCAAGTTTTGTCCCTGTTGACCAAAATGCTTCTGCAGTCCAAAATCTCCTGCAGCAAAAGTAAGAAAAAAAAAGTGTTTATTCTGAAGAAAGGAATCCTATTAGCACATGTAAAGCGTGGCTAGACTAAATTGCAGCCCGCAGCTAAGAATAATTAGGCCAGAGCTGAACGAGGCTGCATAGTATCACATCATCATCCTCTCTATTAGCATCTCCGGATTTTTTTTATATCAATTTTACCTTTGAAGGATTTAAGTTCACTTTAATTCCATATCCGCATCTTTAACTCCGGTTTCTGCACACACACACGCACACACCTCACATTTGGAAAGAGAGAGAGAGAGAGAGAGAGAGCGTGCTCCGGATTAGTGAAGATTTTTCTTCATTTAATAAACAATTGGGTGACACAGTTGTGGGGATAAACCTCAAAGATCCACAAGAACGGTGTGGAACGAGGCCGCCACAGGGCTTTATCCTGCTTCATCAGGAGTGTACATGTGTGCATTCTGCTGGTTTCCCGCTATAGGTATGCATGCCACGCATTTTACACTGACGTAAAGATAAAAATCTGACCCCTAATGATTGAGCGTCGCCTACAAAATACATATTGATCACCACGCGTCGCATCTGAAATGCGATGACTTCCTCGGGGTTGCCGTGACAGCTCGTCAGTTTGCGTTTTGGTACAGCGGGAAGGTCAGTCAGAGGGGAAAGCGAAATCAGAGCACCGCCAGGATTTGTGTCAAAAAAAGCCTGAAAATAGATGATTGGTCTGCACCCCAGGCGGCTGTACATTATCAATCAACATCAGGCTGACAACTGCGCCATGATAAAGATGTTAATCTCGTGCATACATGACTTGCTGATGGCTTAATTTCTCAACAGCTCTGACACGAGCAAACTGCAGATGAAGCCTTGAGACCAGACAAGGGGAAGATGTTTGCTTTTGGATCTTCCCATTTAGATTGATGATGAAGGTGCCACAGCAGGCAGTTGTTAATGCCCTTCTTTGTTTTCACCAGGTTCTATTTAAGTTTCAAAGAGCTGTTTGGCAATAAAAAAACGCACTGAAAAAATGTAAAAAAAAAAAAAAGTATAACTTGATACTTGCAACTACAAAACACAGTGTGATAGACTAACCCAAAGTAGCCCATCATTGGGAAGTGGAATAAAAAGTCCTAAGTTTTGCAAATTTACACATTTAGGCAGCAAATATTGTGACCATTCTTTTTTGCAAAATTGCTCAAGCTCAGTCAGACTGGATGGAGAGGGTCTGTAAACATGAAGGCTTCTATCTAAACTATTTGATTGTAGCTCTGGCTGTTCGTTGAAGGTCATTGCCTTGTTGGAAGGTGAACCTCTACCTCAGTTTCAAATCTTTTGCAGACTCTAACAGGCTTCCCATCAACCCAGCTTCCCTGGTAAACTAGAGCACCCCTCCATACTAGGGTTGCCACTCGTCCCGTAAAATACGGAATTGTCCCGTATTTGGCTGTTAAATGTTGCGTCCCGTATTGAACCGATACAGGACGCGATTTGTTCCGTATTTCTATAAATGTCCGATAGACACGCCTATCACACACATATCAACACTAAGTGTAACAATAATGACCAGAATAAAACACAGGAAATATTAAGGTCAGCTAAATTCTCGTTGCGGGAGCTAAAGGACCCCAGAACGCTACGGACCAACGCTGTTGTCACGGTTGCCTAGAAACGGACACTACGCAGCCGCGGTAAGGTGCTATCAACCTGGGTCTTTTTAAAACGTCCTTGACTCGATATTCCACCGTCCTTAGAAGCAAAACCTCTCATAAAGATACATACGTGACTGGGAATAATGTTTGTGAGGATGAATAAAGACAATTTTAAAAAATGTGTCCATTGTGGCGCAGTGTGATTACCAGACAGAAAGGATCAGGAGAGGAACTGTAGACACGTTAGAGCCTAAAGAACCAGAAATCAGCATCTCTTCATCCCTCAATCATCTCCTGATATGGTAGAACATTTTATTATTGATTAAGTTTTTTATTGTGCTTTTAGTTGGCTACATTTGTTTGATTATTTGCTTATTAATAATATCAGGCAAAATAATACTAGTGGTCATTTAAAGAACAAATCATACAAATAGACATCAATATTTCCTACTTTAAAAGGTTTGTTAATAGTTTCTGTATGCTTTATTTTGAAATGCTGATATATTTTATGAATTCAGTGTTCAGTGGTCATTTAATGTATTATTAATGCACCAGACACAGACCTCCAGCACAGGGGCGGTTCTAGATGGGGGCCAACGGGGTACCTAAGAAATTATACTAAATAAATGTCTTATGTTAATACTCAGTGATGGATTTTTTTAACCTCCACAATTTTACTTTAACAATAAATTAAATATTTATTTAGCTGCTGTATAGAGATAGGACATTTTCCATCTGCCAGGGATCTTCAACCTGGATCTCTGGAGACAGATGTGGCTCTTTGGCTCACTTAATATATCAAATGATGAAATATTGCTCTGTTTTTGTTGTTGTTTCAAAAAACACTGACTAAAATACCAGAATGTTCACATAACTTTTATACTTTTAGCTGTCTGAGGATACATTTTTAATATTAAATCAGGTGTTATGATCAGTTCCTCAGTACTTGAGTAGCTTACCAAATACTTTTTACACTTGCTTAATTAAACGTGTTTAAGGTCTGCTACTGTGATTGGAGTACAATTTTGGGGTACTCTAACCGACCTCTATGCATGAACGATTGCTCTACGGATCACCTTTTAAAAACAAAAAACACCGCCATAAAATAATGTCTATCACTGCAGTGAATGTCCCACCCCATGAGAGAAGGACGACGCGCCGTGGGGAGCATTCCTTATTTTTATTTCTGAAAGGTGGCAACCCTAACTGCAGCCTGAAGTTCTGGTTCTGGGTGGATTATTGTAATGTTCAATATAATGAGCGAGACATCAGTGGAGCCATGCAGACAGAAGGGCAGCATCGTTAGTTCAACAAGTCTGATGACGAAATGTTTAACATCATCTGTGTGTTTTAATGAAAACTCATTTCTGTGAGGACATTGGAGCTACTGACCTAATTTGTTAACATTTATGAGACTTGATCCTGATTAATGTGTTTCTACATTCGACACACCTGTTCAGAGTTGCTTTTGACGTCTATTGATCATCTTGATCAATACAAGATGATCAATGTTGGTCACTGGGTTCTCAGTTGTCTAGTGTACATTGTTTTTATGACTTTATTTTTGTGTTTTTTATGATGTAAAGCTCCTTGAACTGCTGCAATGTGCTATACAAATAAACTTGGCTAATTGATTTATTCAGTTTTAACCCATTCTTAAGTAGTTTTTACTGAAATTAAAATCATATTTTTTTATATTAAAATAAGATGAAGCTTTAACCAAACCTTCATCTGGCTGCATTTATACTTGAAACATTCTTAATTAGAGATTTTCCAGCAGTTACATTTCAGGTGGTTCTGACTGTCTGTCATACCCGTAAATCCAGCATACCTTATGGTAATGCACATGCGCACATCGATGTTACGTCACATACTGCTTACTCAGCAGATTTCTTATAAATCCGTCATACCCGTAAACGTTCCATTTTGTGTTTTGTATTTCTCAGAAGTTTACGGTAAATTTTATTTAATTAACCTGCTATGTCAATCAAATATATTAATATAAACGACTTTTGCTGTTCCCAATATCGTTACCATACTGTAAACGACATTAGTCCCGTTTAGCGTCACTATTACTACAAATACTGTTTGACTACAAACTTGGTCTCCCGCGGGATATTTTGTCCCTACAGCTAATCTACCTTTTTAATATTGTAATACTTCTTTAGAAAACTGCACGGAATATGTCCTAAAAAAAAAAAAGCACATAACTAACGCTGGATGCTGACCTAAGCTGTTAGGCAACAAGCGGAACAATACCGCTTTCTGGATGGACACTGCGTGGAAATAACTAGATTTTTCTTATTTTATTTATTTTTTAATTTATCATAGACTTCTGAGAAATAAAACACACAAAATGAAACTTCTACAGGTATGACGGATTTAAAAGAAACGTAACATCAAAGCGAGCATTCGCAGCACCACAAGGTATGCTGGATTTACAAGGTATGACAGATAGTCAGGAACACTGTTGCACATGACGGGCGGATTTAGAAAAATATTTATGGGGTGGCAAGAGGAGGGCAGGGATATTTTCAGGGGTGGCAGTGTATATATATATATATATAATATAGACACGAAATATTGTTTTTAACTTGCATTGTTTCAAAATGATCTTCATGTAGCACCGAGGCTTAAATACAATTTCTTAATATAGTATAGTTAATTATTTTTACGTCTTTCATACTCCTGCTAATTGATATGTATTACTGGACTGGACAGCGCCTATTGGTCACTGTGTGATTCACTGTGTCCAGAAAACCATTTTATCCCAATATAGGACAAGGAGAAATCTGTCACGAAAATATTAGTATCGCCATCATTTGTTATTAGATATATCTATTAAATACAACTTAAAATAAAGATTGGAAAACTGATGTTTGATAAATTCTCCATGATACAAATCTATACACAGATTAGTTTCTGTTAGTTCTGTCAAGATGCAAGGGGCAAATTTCTATTTATATTGGTCAATTGTTTTATTTTAAATACGCAGTAGGAGCCGTAGTTTGACGACTGTTATAAATATCACTACGTTTTGCGAACACAGGGGATTAGATCAGTTTTTGTCGCTTGTTTTTAGGAATTGCAGCGGCTGCAGTGCGCCACAATAAAGCTACAATAAAGCTGATAAACAGGTGAAGTAGACAGAACCACTTCTGATTGTTTGCCAAGCCAAACATTCAATAAAAGTTCCACCAAGCCACTACAGAGGCACTGGGGTCATGTTTCTCGACACGGGCAAAAGAAGGTTCAGTGTCCAAACTTATTGATTGTTCTCTGTGATTTATTTTCCTCTTTCACCAAACAATTACAGAGATCAAACTTTCATTTGTTCTCATGCTATCACTCTTGCTCTGGTAAAAACCATCGGCCCCAAACCCAAATGCCTGCTGGTCCTTCAGGCCCCTGCACTTATAGAAAGTGGACTGACCCATATTACTTCCTGTCTAAATTTAGAAAATAATAAAACAAAACAATAAATAAAATGAACAATTATCAACCTACAAATAAACTTAGTAAATAATACAAAAAATATAAATTTAAGAATAAAGTAACAAAATTCAAATGGATAAGGAAATAAAGATAAAATAGCCCCAACAACCTCTATTCTGCCTTTTCTCCCTCTGTATGTCGGTATTATG
>NW_015112617.1:1378747-1380237 GCF_001443285.1 Poecilia latipinna | reverse complement strand
GTATACATAAATACATGTATGTATGTATGTATGTGTGTATGTGTGTGTGTGTGTATACACACACATATGAGCTGCTCAGTGCCTGAGCACTTATCTGTGTGTCTGCCGGTGCTGATGATCCATCTGCCCGTCGCTCCATGTCCTCCTGCCAGCACACTCAGCCTCCATCTCTTTGTCTTCATGGTTCCAGGCGGCCAATTGGCCGCCCACCTCTGGCTCTTCGGTGGTCCAGTCTGCGCTGTTGCAAGCGTCTGGACTGGCCACAACTCCTTGACAATGATTCTGTGCGGGCCATGTTCCACCCACTATCTTTGTTGTTGATCAGTTGTCACTTTGACCCCAACGCTGTATTCGTCCTGTCCTTCTGTGGCCTTTTTATAGATGAAGATGTACCCATTGCTGCAAATGTCAGCTCCACAGACGATATTAGCCAGTGATACCTGCTCATCCTCTGCCTTAAACACCAGCTCTCCACACATCAGATATGTGCAAAGGCTGCTGGTGTCAGAAGTTGTTGCCTGCTTCCAGCAAATGACTGAGGACAGATGGTATATCTGACTTCCAGTTTTTACAGGAACTTCAAGGGCTGGTTCAGGTACCACAGGATGTCTGATATCGTCTGGACTGTCTGGCCATGGCAGTGTCAGGGTCATCACATCTGTACCATTTAAGAAGCAATCACTCTTTATGTTGGACTTGCAGGTGCCACAATTTTCTGAAATCCTATTCCAATATCTCCCTAGAAGACTACATGTAGTGTCACCTTGTTGTTCCTTTGGAAGAAGAATGACAGGACCAAAGCTATGAATAATTTGTGAACACTTCTGACATCGTTCACAACAGTCAGCTGTGTACAGCTTACAGTCTGTGGTGATGCCATACTGGACCAGTTAGGGCGACATGTAAAACATCAGGACTCCTGGCTTGTCCTGATGTTTTACATCCCTGATCTGCAGAGTTTCAAGGAGTTCATTCTGAACTGCAAAGACTTCATGTGGAGGAAAGTCTCTACCTGGATGGTGGATTGCTTCAAAGAAAAACCTTGCAAGCAATGGTGTCTCTGCAAAAAGATCAGCAATCTCCTGAGGAAACTGAGCCACAGTTTCCTCAGTTCATCATGAACAGTTTCCTCAGTTCATCATGAACTTGACAACGGTCAAGTTCATGACGCTTTGCGTGGTGGCATTCATCCAACAATTGAAAAATGATTTGGAAAATTTGCAGAAATACATAGCTGGGTCAAGATTGACATCCCTGTGGACGAAATCTTGTGTTATTTTGATTTCCATCTTCAGAGTTTTCTTCTGAAGAAGATGATTCCTCTGACGAAGAAAGCTCATACACTTCTCCAAAATGTTCCCACATATTTTCAGCATTTGAGCTTCCCGAACGACCTTCCTCATCCTTAGAGGACGCATCCAGTTCTTCAGCATCCATGCTGTAAATATGGTCAGGGTCATTTTGAGTGTCATTGTCTGAGCTTTCTTCAT
>NW_015112617.1:1355097-1376267 GCF_001443285.1 Poecilia latipinna | reverse complement strand
TTCCAGCAAATGACTGAGGACAGATGGTATATCTGACTTCCAGTTTTTACAGGAACTTCAAGGGCTGGTTCAGGTACCACAGGATGTCTGATATCGTCTGGACTGTCTGGCCATGGCAGTGTCAGGGTCATCACATCTGTACCATTTAAGAAGCAATCACTCTTTATGTTGGACTTGCAGGTGCCACAATTTTCTGAAATCCTATTCCAATATCTCCCTAGAAGACTACATGTAGTGTCACCTTGTTGTTCCTTTGGAAGAAGAATGACAGGACCAAAGCTATGAATAATTTGTGAACACTTCTGACATCGTTCACAACAGTCAGCTGTGTACAGCTTACAGTCTGTGGTGATGCCATACTTGGCCATACTGGACATGTAAAACATCAGGACTCCTGGCTTGTCCTGATGTTTTACATCCCTGATCTGCAGAGTTTCAAGGAGTTCATTCTGAACTGCAAAGACTTCATGTGGAGGAAAGTCTCTACCTGGATGGTGGATTGCTTCAAAGAAAAACCTTGCAAGCAATGGTGTCTCTGCAAAAAGATCAGCAATCTCCTGAGGAAACTGAGCCACAGTTTCCTCAGTTCATCATGAACAGTTTCCTCAGTTCATCATGAACTTGACAACGGTCAAGTTCATGACGCTTTGCGTGGTGGCATTCATCCAACAATTGAAAAATGATTTGGAAAATTTGCAGAAATACATAGCTGGGTCAAGATTGACATCCCTGTGGACGAAATCTTGTGTTATTTTGATTTCCATCTTCAGAGTTTTCTTCTGAAGAAGATGATTCCTCTGACGAAGAAAGCTCATACACTTCTCCAAAATGTTCCCACATATTTTCAGCATTTGAGCTTCCCGAACGACCTTCCTCATCCTTAGAGGACGCATCCAGTTCTTCAGCATCCATGCTGTAAATATGGTCAGGGTCATTTTGAGTGTCATTGTCTGAGCTTTCTTCATCAGAAAACCATTCTTCTGATGAAGAATACTCTGAGATTTCATCAAAATGTGACTCAACATCCAGTCCCAGCATTTCCTTCCTCAGAGGAAACTTCATTGTTTGTAGCGTCCATGGTCTCAAAACTATCTGTGGAATTTTGAATTCCATCCTTAGAGTTTTCATCAACTGAAGATTCTTCCTCCGTTGAAGAATCAATAAAGATTATTTCAAAATTCATCAGACTTTCCTTGCTGTCACAGCTTGCTTGAACAGCCAGGTCGACGTGTTCATGGGGAATATAAACACTTTCAAAAGCATTAAAGTCTTCAAAAGTGTTTTCAGTGTTTACTTCAGTATCCCCAGCGCAAGCTTCCAAGTGCAGCTTTGTTTTGATTTCAGTAACACTTTCCAAATCAACTGTGTCCTCAGACGTCAAATCCTCCTCGATGGTTACTTCCTCAACTTCAGAGGAAGTTTCCATGTCTTCCGGCATAATCTCCTCAAAACAAAAGTACTTCCATCTATTGTCCTCTTTGCTTTCCACTAAAAGTCCTTCATCTTGTACCGAATCATCTCTGTGTTTTAAGTTTTCTTCGGCGACATCCTCAAAACAAAAGTACTTAAAACTTTCGTCAGAAGGGCTCTCTTCTGGAATTTCTTCATCCTTAGTCCTATATCCCAGGAGTTTTTCAACTCCCTTCGTCACGAGATAGCCAAGGCCCCAACCGATCGTAAGAATCATTTTTACTGCGCTGGAAATACTTTCTAAAATCACTCCTAGAAATTGTCTTTCTCGAAGAGTTCTACCTCCAACGAAGTTGAAAAGGGGATTCTTGTATTCCAAATGATGATAATAATCTTTTGATTATTTATGACATCATTGATGAGAACATTGATGACATGATGATGTCAAACAACCATGTGTCAGGTTCTTGTTTGTTTTAGTTGCTATGGAAACACAATGAGTTATGTATGATGTAAGACTACTGTCAATTAAAAATCCATTCGTAGACATCTAAATTTGTGAATGTAAGTCAATAACTGCATAAATTTAGGTTTTGTATTTGTCCTGTTTTCCAACTCAGACATACGTGTAGAAATCAAAAATTTTACCTATGAGAATACCCATAAACAAATAAATTAATACAAGTGTTTTTGAAGAAATTGTAAATTAAGTGAAAACAGCAGATACAAAGTACAGATATGTATTGAGTGATTGTTGATGTTTTGAGGAGAGATTAGCCTGGCTATTGCCTTCCTACGCAATTCAGTTTTTTTTTTTTATTATTATTTCTAATGCATTCTTGGGCATCTTCCTACATATTTCTGCTCACTTCTGTGTGGAACCATCAGCCGTTATGGCCTCTCATTATGATGCAGGTCCCAAAGGTCAGAACTGCAGTGGGTAAGAAGGCTTTCAAATTTTCTGGCCTGTCACCTGCAGTAATGCACAGAAGGATTTAAAGTTATCATCTCTTATTACCTTGTGGAAATTCAAATCAATTTTAAAGGACAAGAGACATCGGCTTACTTGGCTTCCGTAACTGCCCTTATGTTTTAGAACGTAATGTCTCGTGGTTGTGTGTTGTGTGTGTCCGGTCGTATATTTTGGATTTGTTGTATGTTTTATGCTGCGTATAGGCACTCGGCTTGGCGTATATGCACTCTTTTAAAAGATGCTTTTAATTTAATAAAGTTATTTCCCCGGTTAAAATAAAGGATGCATTATTAGAATTGAGATTACCCTCATTTTACGATTGCTCGCTATTATCTAAAATCGACTTTTTAAGCTTTATACCATGTCATAATGTTATTCGCTTATCAAAAACATACCTGCAGTTTTGCTTTAATTCTTTCATGAATGTTTGAAAAATCCTTGAGTCTCCCGTGACAACCGTCCGGGGGTGTCTAAACGCTTGCTCTCCTTTTACAATAAACAATGTTTTAAAGAGTATGTTTTATTTTTACTTTGAAATGTGAGGAGAATTCAGTTTCGATTGCTTTAGTTAACTTAATGATGTAAATACACCTTGAAAAGTAATTTAAACTACGGAAAAAAAATATTTGGAAAGATTTATTTTGAACTTTGGTTCTTAATCCCTTTTCTATAGCTAGTTAAATCCCATTAGCCATGCAGTGTCTCCATCTGCAATAATGTTCTCTATCAAATTTTGAGACTTTTTCTTTTTTTAAGCTTTATTTTGGAACAGCATATTTAATCCCTTTTTCCTCACTAGTTAAGTTCCATTAGTGATGTAGAATCTACTTTTTTTTTATAATATCCTTTATGAAATAGGCTTTTATTTTGCTAAGCAGTATTAAGCCTTATTTTGAAAGGCCAAAATAATCCCCTTATCAAGCTCCATTAGGATATTGAACACGATTTTGTTGTGATGTTATCTATGAAACATTGAGGCTTTAATTTTTAGGAATTTCTGTCAGATTTCCTACAAGAGACAACATAATCCCTTTTTTTTAGTTTTAACATTCTTCAGCCTAACTGGTGAAACTGTCTCTGATATTTGGACACTTTCCCTCTTTTAATTTCAGTGGCACTTGACATAACTTGACATAAATGCGGCGGTCGTTCTTTTTATTTTCTTTCTGTCAACTTTGCAATTATTTCTGGGTTATTTTGAGTTACTGAAATACTTTTTTTTTCTTTTTGGTACGAGTTGGTTAGGCGAGAGGCAAAATACGAAATCTCCCCAAAAACTATATCTATATTAGAAAATGGTTCAACCTGGTTTTTTGTTCTTACGTTTTGTTACCCAAACAACATTTGTACTTTCCACCTGCGAGCCTCCACCCGCAGTTCTCTCGTCTCTTCTCATTCTGAAAAAGAAAGAAGGCGTGTCCAGCTGGGCAGATGTGTCCATCTCAGCAGGCGGTCTGGTCCGCTCGCTCTCTTTTCATCTCTTGTTCGCCCATGATCCCGTCTGAGCACATGAGGCACACATTTCTCCGTTTTCCTCTCGGCAGCCGGAGGGCTTTTAGGGGCAGCTGGAGCTCTGCTTTCACTTTTTCGTTGTAGTTTCTGAATAAAGCTTCAAACTGGAGACGCAGATAGAAATCGGCTGCTGGGATCAGCTGATCCAGCTTCAGCTGTCGGGTTCTGGTGACTGGGCACCTTGTGAGTCTGAAAGTTTCCTCTCACATCTTTTTCTCTTTCAAACTTTCAGCATTATTTTGTCAGTTTTGTTTGCCGGTCACGCAAACTTATTGACTCGTTTCCTTCTTTCTGTAACAGGTGTTCATGTGAGATTGTCCTTTTCAGATTTTAATTGAGTTAAATGAGCTTTTTCTAAAAACATCTGTTCATCTGGGATATATGTGCAGTTCTTGTTTTTTTTTTTTTTGTCATTTTGTAAAATTTTACATATGTTGATGATTTTATGAACTTATTCACTAATTAAATCATTTCCTCATTCAAACTTTATTTTATACTTCCATTGTTTGTATGTGCGTTTCACCCATATTAATCAAAAAATAAAGTTGGTTTAAGATTCATTTTACGCACAAGATAGCATACTCATCGATTTCATGTAAAATTATTTCATGACATTTTGCTTGGATGCAACTTTCACTTTACCATAGTTTTACAATCATTACACAAAAAATAAAGAGGAAGAACATATAAAGGGGTCTAATTGGTTTTAATTAATGCAGAAATGCATTAATTATTCCCATTTTGACAAAAATAACATGACAAGCAGAATATCTATGGTTGTTTTTTTGTATAATAGCATAATTGTTATTTTGATGCCAATACCTAGACTTTGGTGAAATTATAAATGCTTGTTGAACTCAATCAATTATTATGGCCTCTATACCATTCAAAGCTGTGGAGACACTGTACAGATTCCCTTTATTAAATTTTACATAATTATCTTTTTTTCATGATTGTAAATATGTCTATAGATAAAATGTTTAAAAGCACTTTTCAAGTAGCCTAAATGCGCTTAACAACAAGCCGATAGTTGATTAAAAAGCTGATTTATCTTTGTAAGTAGCCTGCCTGCACTCTGCTGCTCGACAGACATGCTAGGAGCACAACACGTTAAAACAGCGTTAGCTTAATGTGAGTGAAAAGTGGAGTCCTCTTAGTTTCTGAATTTTGGTGTTTTTATTATATTCCAAACAGCTTTATTTGTCATTTTTTGTCAGTGAAGAAAAAGTTAACTGACCTTCATTCAGCTGGCTTGCCAGCAGCGCACAGCAACAAGTGGGGGTGAGCAGGTGTTGAGTGACTCATTGCTAGCTGCAGCTAGTTAGCGCTAATTACTTATGTTTAGGCATAAGATACATCAAATTTTAAGTGTGTTTGATTTCCTGTGATTAGTGTGTTCCATGATTGACTTTCTTTAGTTGTGATACCTGAGTATAAATGTTGTAGACTCTGAAATCATTCATCCTGCTTTCTTGTGAGTTAGTCATGCCAGTTATCACAGGTTTCCAAAGCAATATCAATAAGAAGAAAATTAATGGAAATATAATAATTCTAAAAATTATGAGGCTAATAATTAAGAAAAATACTAAAATGTGAAGTGGTTTTTAGATGTGGAAAGAAAAACAAAGAATTGTCCAGTGGAGTTTATTATTATTTATCTTCAAAGGTTTTGTGTTTGCAAAACCAAACCAGGCATTTTTAAAATTTACTCAAATCACAGGAAAATGATGTAAAATATTCCAGAAAAAAGAATTTGATTTATTATTGTGACATTATGAAGCGAAGCACAGTGATTAAAAACATCTTTGCCTCTTAGACCTGCACAATTAACACCTTATTAACCCCATGTACGATCCTGTGTTGTTTGCCCAGGTGACACCCGGAAGGTGGAGATGCCCAGCAGAGAGATGGAGGTGGTGAAGGGCCAGATGGTGGTGTTACAGGCCTGGTACAGCCCCAGCTCCGACATCTCCCAAAACACCGTCATTTGGCACTTTACAGGGAATGAGTCCAAGCAGGTGAGAAGCATAATGCTGGGAAAGTGGGAGCATCTACTCTAAAATAAATGTCTTGATTACAAAATACACATTTTGTTCAGTTGTACACAGTTGTAGCTGTCTTAGATCTAGTGTTAGGAGTTTGAAACGTGGCTTTAAAGGATCGAATTTGAGGAAAATATCAATCAATCAAATTTTATTTGTATAGCACATTTCAGCAGCAAGGCATTTCAAGGTGCTTTACATAATTAAAGAAAACAAAATAAGAACAGCATGTGACATTGAATAAATAGTAAGAAAGAGAAAGAGATTTTGGAGGAAAAAAAACAACATACTTTTGTTTTGAAATTTCCTCCGAAATTTAAGTCACAAATTTGCGTGGAAGCATTTACTTTATTTCAAGTTTACATTTCAAAAGCATTGACAAAAAACTTGTTTAGATGTAAATCAGTCCTGACAGAGAGTTTAATCTCCAAAGTTAGATTCTGAGTTTTTTTGCGTCAATAAATTCCATTGTGACCTTTTTCCCTCTGGGTGTTTCCAGCGTTTTTCGAGCTGCGTTGTGGATTTGTAAACCTGCCGCCGCCCTCATATGTCCCATGACCCTGTTCAAACCTCTGCTGGTACAAAATGAACAGTCACTATTAAAGAATTACCATAAACTGATGCATTTTTCTGGCTGATCCTCTTGAGAACTACAGCAGAGTTCATTGAACTTAAAATCCCAGGATGAAAATACAACCTAATAGTTTTGTTAGGATACAGTTATTATCAATGTGCTCTTTTTTTTTTTAGCGCCTGACGTCCGCTCACCTTTAAATCAAAGGCCAACAAAACATGGATTATTTTTATGTTGCAGGAGAATGCCACTTTTGTTCCTGATCTGCAGAGCTCAGGATAATATCTAACTTTACAGCTAATGATAATTCACAGTTAAAGGCGGGAACTAAGGATAAATGTCCATATCGACACCTTCTCTCTTGCTGCTGCGCACTTCCGTCCTGCAGATGCAGACGCATAGCTGCGCACGCGATTAACATAATCTAAACAATTTCAGCGTGTGATGCCTGTGAGCTTATCTCAGACGGAAAATCAGCCTAAATTTCAACATCCTCCATCTGCAGGCATCAGGATTATCTTCATGTCAGGATGTCCGCTTCTGTTGTTAATCTGCACTTCTTTGCCGGGCTGCCGCCGGCGGTGTGCTTTACAGGAATACATAAAGTTCATGGCCTTTGAAATTTTGCACGTTTTTAGTTTATTTATTGGGGATCCTGTATAATAGAGCAACACAAAGCGGCAGCATCAGGTGGAAGAGTTCAAAGAGGATCACTGATTTTGTAAGGTATTAAAAAACTGTGCAATTGTAACAAAACATTTAACTGTTTTTTTGTTACAAACCTGAGTTTGTACATGTCTGTTCCTACTTTTTGGGAAGATCGCAGCCTTGTTTGTCTGTGTAAATCACAGCCACAGGAAGCTGTGTGGCATTTACTAAGGCTAGAGCTGCTTCATATCCTCCAGTTTCTACGTTCAAATACATTTCCTGAATCATCTTTATAATCATTTTGCTGCAGAATAAATATATAAATATTACATTAAAGAACTTTTAGATTGTAATGTAATATTTACACTCCTATGTCAATAAACATGGTCTAAATGATTAAATCTAGCTCTCAGCGAGATTTTTTTTTCTGAGATTATACACAATTTATTACCATTGTTGTATATTTATATAAAGAATATGCAATATTATACCGTTGGATTGATTTTTTCAGTCTTTTGTTCTTAACACAAAATATCTGCAACGTCACTTATTTATCTAGAAACAGCTTTGTAACTTTGTAAGACATGTTTTTTTTTGTGTTACTTCTGCATTTACTGCAACCAGATACAAAAACAGGTGCAAATTGCTGCCCACTGTTGGACTTGAGAGGCAGGGTTGCTCCTTCGTACATTTGTGCAATCTGCTTTGTGAATCTGATGCAGAAATCCAGAAAAAGATTGGAGCAGAACAGCTGCAAAAAAGTGGAGAAGATCGCTCTTCCACGCGAACAAGCGTTTCCTTTTTTCCAACAATAATTAACATCCCAATACCGATCTCCTCTCTCTCTGCGCAGGTGATTAACTTTAGTTCAGGTAAAGTTGGGCACGGACAAAACGAGTTCACCAAGAGAGTGGGCTTCAGCGTGACCATGCCCTCCGCCAACCTCTCCATCTACATCAACAACACGCAGGAGAGCGACTCGGGCCTCTACTTCTGCCACGTCATCGTCCCCGGAGGGCGCGGCATTTCCGGAGAGCTGCGGCTTAACGTCAAAGGTAACGAAACCTTTGACAACGCTCGAATATGTGGAATCTTTACAACTTCAGGGCAAGCAAGCACATTTTGAGGGATTTTGGATTGAGGCAGTCCGCTAAAGGAAAACATAAGAAACCAAACTCATCTGCTGTTAAGGGATTCGGTAAGCTCTGAGAAAATTATGTCATCTTCCAGAAGCAGATAGAAACAAGAGCGAGAGGCGGGAGGACGGGGAGGGGGATCTAATATCTACTTATTTTTATGCAATCTGGCCAGTGCCCTAAGAAATCTCTACATCACCCGCAGTGGATTAAAACAAATGTGCATGTTCAGGAAAGGGTCACGGATGTATTTTCTCATCTAACATGTGTTAATATGCCGTAACAACCGCATATGTCTGTGTCCAGTCCCGCCCTCGCCGCCCCTCTGCAGCATGACGGGGAACCCGGTGGTGAATGGCAACGTGACTCTGAGCTGCAAGTCCAGCCAGGGAAAACCCGCCCCTCACTACAAGTGGACCAAGGCCGCGCCCACGTCCGAGGTCTTTTTCTCCCCAATGCAAAGTGAGTACGTCTGAATGGAAGTCGACTCAAACACTTTGTGCACCTACGTTTGAAATAATCAGGACTAAACAGTAAAAACTGTCTTCCTTAACAGGATTTCAGACTTTCTGTAGCTCAGCCCAGACCATGTAGACACGCTGCATGTTGTTGTTTACATCAGGAAATTTCGGAGGGCAAAAAGACTCTTCTTTCACTCTCCATCCAAAGCGCGCAGTCCAACAACTCTGTTAGCAAAATGAAACCTAGAGATGTGGGTATTATTCATTTAGTGCGGTACGCCGCAGCAAAGAGAAAATAACACAGAAAAACCATTGAACAGCTCAAAACTGCTCGTTTTTTTCCTGTTTCTCGCTCTCTGTGTCAGCTATGCTACACACGGAGCTGTAGCCATAGCAACTGACTGACAACAGCTCCATCGGTGTGTCGGGTGGACAACACCTAAAAAATAACATGCAAACATTTCCCACTCAAAGAACAGAACATTGAATATGTTAAAGTTTTGTTTTCAGGCTTGACGTTTATTTTGCGATTATTAATAAGCGATCGTCTGAACATAGCTGAGGTTGATTAGCTAATTTAAACACCTGCTCTACTGATGATTTGTCAGACAGTGTGTGAGTCGCCATTTTTTTAAATTAAACTGAACCAGAACACACTGAGTTCTTCAGCACATCTACATCTTAAAGTGTCAAAGTCAAGCTAGCATAGCTGACCTCTTTAGTAGCAAAGCCCTGCGTTCCTTTTTTTTTACATCTCACTCCTGCATTGACGATTTAGCAGAACGTTGACAACCTGACACCTAAAACCGATGCTAGTCCTCGTTGGGAAGCAGTTCTTTGGAGGGCGGGCATGACAAAGAACTGAGTTACTTTTAACATAATTATATTCAAAAGACACAATTTCACACTGCACATACTGACTAATAAAGACAGTATTTTGCCAATTTGTCACATTCTTACTATTTCCACACACCTTCTGTTCCTTTGTTTGGCACAACAGAAGCTATTTCAACGTCTTTTCAGTCTGAGTTCAGGCTTTGCAATGAAGGAAGGTTGACTCACATTAATAAGATGTAAGCAGAACGGGGAAAAATGATTGGAGAAATCCTCTGAGGTCTCTGAAATATTAACGGCATGCCATTTGTGGCAGGCATTACTATTTTTCATAAATCATGTACAGAATCAGCTGCAAAATAATTAAAATCTCATGTCTCTCCCAGCAGACACATGGAAGCAGGATGTTACTTTTTCTTCACTCTGTACTGGATGTCTAATCATATTACAGAAACACCAAAAGAGGCGCTGTTCTGTTGAGCCAATTACCTTGAAAACAGTCCTTAGTACCGACTTTATCTTTCTTAAAGACAGTTTGTTAAAGTTTTACTGATGCTTAACCAAAGCGTTAGCTTAAATGCTTAAAATCTTCTCACGTTTTACACAAAGGAATCAAGTCCTGTAGAGATAAGATATACCTCAGGGACACTTTCTTGATTTTCCACAGCGCGCTGCGGCGTGAAATCCTCTTTTTTTTTCTTTTTTTTTTTTTTTTTGCAGATGGAAGCGCACAGTTATCCCTTCTCTTTGCATGCCACATGCATTATTTCACAGATTTTATGGACGCTTCTTTTCAGACGCTGCTGCAGAGACAAATGCCATCTGTTTCCGAACAACGGGACTAAGAATGATTGATTGCGTATTGACTTAACTGCTTTTTGATCCCTCGGCCTTCATCTCTTTATTGCTGAAAAGTCCCCAGACTCGTAAGAGGAAAACTACTCCCTCTGATTGTCCATTAACTCAGGTTTTAGCGGGCTGTCCGCGCAGACGCATCACATTGTCAACGCTCAACTTTATCCGATGTGCTGATGCTAACTTGTCTGGGTCTGAAATTGCTCTGCCGTCACTGCTTTTTTTCCCCCCAGCATTCTCTCTCTTTCTCTGTCTGTTGACTCTTTCATATTCATGATTTCCTGCTGAAATCTATAGGTTGCTTGATCGCCCCCTCCCTCCTTCCTATCAGTTTGCTCCACTTCTTCCTCATCGTCATCGTCTCATTCACGCTCGCTCTTTCTCTCTCTGTGTTTACCATCTTTCCTCCTACATAAAATCCCAGAATGGAGAGCCTGCCCCCAGCCCATGCTTGTCCTTGGGTTCATGGGTAAGGCTTTTCAATCATACATTCTCCCTCCCACCGTCCACCTAAAAAGTAAATAAATAAAAAAAATAATAATCCTCCCCTTTCTGAGGAGTTGTATTTTCTCGCCTGTACCTGCCATTTGTTGGAACGTCAGAAAAAGATTTAAAGGGAAGAAACAACCCATAAAATAAAAAAAAATAGGGCATTAATTTTTTTCCCCCCAATTGACTTGAAAATATTCAGAAACCAAATTTGAAGTTGTGCCGTTATTCTTATTTGCTTAAAAAGGGTGACAATAGTCCTTTAAATCTTTACACCATGCATGTCTTGTTAGATTCTGTTGCTTTTGCAGTAGAGCATATTTACATGTGGAGTGCCTATTATATTTTGTATTTTCACACAAAATACTCAAATACGAAGAGAATCCAAAAGATTCTCAGTTTGATTCGAGCTGCATGTGCTCTAGTAACCATCACCTCACTCTTCAGTCAGAGTCGTATGGATCCAGTTCCATTACAAGCTCCATCTCTTCCCAATCTGACACAGCATGCCATCAATAAGTTGCCTCAAAGTCTGTCTCTTATATTGTTTTCCTGACATGTTAGCTTTTGAGCCGTGACAGGCCAGTTTAGGTTCACTATTAACACTCAAAACTGTCTGCACAATGTTTGTTTTGTTGTTGTGGGTGATTTCTTGTACTCCTTTACTGTCCTCTGTATTCTCAGTTAAATTGGTCTTTATATTAACAAATAGAAGTAATGCAGATGTATCTTGGTTATCTGAAGTTGGATGTATGATTGGGAACTTTTTCATGTTCTGCTTTTGTCCGTAAAGCTTGGGAAAGAAGAGAATAAGTGCTTTATCCAGTGAATTTAAAAAAATGTAGCGGTATTTCTGTGGAGCATGTGATTTGTGTGTGGCCATCTTGTTTTGTGTGTTTTGGATGTGAAGTGTATTAAAGCCCATATTGGCTGCACGCCATAAGTACATGACTGGTAGGGCGCATTCACACCAGGCCCATTTAGTCCGTTTTTACTAAACTCTAGTTCATTTCTAGAAAGTCAGGTCGAAAGAGTTAAGTCTGGTCTGCCTAAAACCTGGGTCTCTGTTAGATCAGTGTGAACTCTGGTGCGGTTTGAATACATTTGTGAACGCCTGGGCCCACTCCGAAAGCAGGAAGTGAAATGTAGCACAGGGCATTCTGGGTAAATACAATGCAAGAGTCTAGCGTTAGCGTGAAAAATGGCTAGTTGTCTCTTACAGAAGACAAAAGAGGAATCCTTCAACCACAAAATCTGAATTTACTTCTTTCTATATTTTTTTTTTTTACATTTCATGAAGAAGCAAGTTGCACTTTCTGTCTTCTTCAGTGGTGTTTGTGTCATTTCCTACAGTAGTTACTGTTGCAGCGCCACCACAGACGAGGAGGGGAACAGGTTTTTCAAAAAGGTTGGTTCGTTTGACACAGTGCAATATCAGATGTGAAACAAATCAATCAATCAAGGCCCAGGTTTGAGAAACGGCACTCTGAACAGCTGCCAAGAACCAGGCCCAGGTCTGGTTGTTCAAGCAGCTTCACCCCAAACAGCAGACCTCAAGACGATAAAAGAAGTCTCCAGAATCCCTAAATTGTGCAGATGTTATCCAATTGTGCAGAAGAAAGCCATTGCTCACTTAGGAAGAAAATGACAATAAAAGAAAAATGCAGCATGGAGGTGGACTGGCCACTGTTTGGGACTGATTTGCTCCACCTTTTAAAAAACTTCCTCTCTTCTCCAAAGATATCTTGATTTTGTCACCTGATAAAACCCACTAAAATTATGTTTCTCCCACAAGCTGCAGAGTTGAAAAATCCCACAATCCCCAAACACTGGAAAGGATTAAGTCACAAATTAGCAAACATGCTAATCCATCTTGTGTTTTCATGTTGTGCTGGATAAACCCCACTGGTGTGCTCCAGTTGTTTCCAGGTATATTAAGAGTTACACAGTATTTTGAATTGCCTTGTTGCTGAAAATGTGCTATATAAATAAAATTACCTTACCTTACCATTCACTTCCATTGACTGTGGCTGTGAATCGCAGTGATGGCAGGGATTCTCATCTCAATGTGAAGTAGATTGCCCCCCCCCCGCGTGCACGAGGGGGTCCGATCGTCTTGAACTCGCTCCAGGCTCTGAGTCAGCTGACGTATTGCTAATCTGGCAGCATCGGGTTCATTTCTTTGCAGCTGATTTTCAAGATGGAGGCATGAGATAATCCAACCGAGCCTGATGCAGGGGACACATGCACAGCTGTTTCTATTTGGGATTCGCTTGGATTTTGTCATGTCCTTGACAAGAGAGGCAGGAAACAGTGAAAAGATGATCTGTTTGCTCCGTGAATGAGACACTAACGGGGTGGGTCTTTTGGCTTAGACGAAGAACACTTGTTTGTTTATGTTTTTGAGAACCCATTTTCAAAATTACATTTTCTTTTTCTCTTGACTTTAAAAGTCATCTGCAAGTAAAAAAAATAAGTATTTTTGTCTTTTTGAGGGACATTTTTTTTTGCTGAAGGGGGTGTGAAAAAATATTTAGTGCAAAATCTGATCAATTGTGGTATTCTGTTAATATGTATGTGTGTATATATATATATATATATATATATATACATATATATATACATATATACATATATACATATATACATATATATATATAAACCCATCCTTTTCACTTGTGCAGCAAACAAGATTTGAAAGGCAAGTGAAAAGAAGAAAAATTCTCCTGTTATTTCTTTTTTTTTCCTCATTTTGCTGTGTTGAATGAGAAAGAAGACTAAGAACAATCACACAACTGTTTTTTTTTTCTTAAAAGTGAGCATAAAAGAAATTTGTGATGTGCAAATTTCAAGTTCAAAAAAATGTTCAAATATTTTAATCTTTGTGTTTTTGCATTCACATAACTTTTAAAGTTGACAGAACACAACAAACACAAACATGCAACTAATAGATTAATTTTTAGCCAGTTTTTTTTTTTTTTGCACCAAAATTTTAGAACCTATAAACAACAAACAAGGCTTTAGAGGTGTACATATGTGCAGTTTTAAATTGACATTTCTGTGACTGCATATATAAAATAAACAAGGGTGAGTTTGCAACGGAACGTAAAAGAAAAGCTAGAACTGCAAGCAGTTATGAACTGGTTCCAGGGGGTGTCATCTCTTTAATATTGCTACAAATAAACCCACATTGGATGAAGACATGCTGCAGTATGATGTGGAAGATCGGATTTCAGGGGATTTGAAGTGGAAAGTCCCTCTAGAGGCTTGTTTGTTTTTTTTTCTGCAGCCCGTGTTTGTAGCTTACAATTTTAAAACCAGATGTGCAAAGAGGAACAGATTGTGTAACAGATGCAAACATACTCACCGATATGTCGTAACTTCTGTCTGAGAAATTATTAAAATGCCTGGAGCTGCCGACCAATAGACCTGCGTAAATGCAAACGTGATCTTAACCAAGCAAGGGCAGCAGAAAAAAAACAAACAAAACGGGACACATTCTCTAATAATGACAGCTACTGTCATTTGCTGGGCTGCATGATATCAGGAACAAATTTAATTATTTGTAATATTGCTGAAATTTGCAAATTTGCAACCCAAATTTTACAGTCACCTTTCTTCATCATAACACAACTCATCAGTCACTAAGCACATAGATCCACTGTGAGCACTGGCTTGGACAGCTGGAGTCCTTTTTATTTACTAAATATATATTAACAATATGCAAAGTCTAAGTCCCTGAAGAGCAACAAACAAATTACAATGATCAGCAAGAAGTTTTAGAAAACATGCTGATTTGGTGTTTGATGATTGGACTCAGTTTTATGTAGGAGGGTAACAGGAAGAGATGGTGAATGCAAATGCATGCCACACTTTTAAGATTTTTGTTAAAGAATCCTGAAATGTTCCTTCGTGTTGCCGTATGACTGTCGACCTCTGCAGCCTCTACAGAGTTGACTTCTTTTTGAAAATGCTCCTTAAAAAAAGGATTGTTATGTGAAATTGACTTTTTTGAGCTTTATATCATGTTGCGCTGCTATTCCCTCATCAAAAACACACCTGGAGTGTTTTGTGCTTTGATTCTTTCATGCATGTCTGAAGAATCCTTGACTCTCCCATGGGAACCATTTGTGGGTGCCTAACCCTGGCTCCTCCAGACTAGTGGCAGCTGCAATTAGCAGTTGGAGGAACGCCTGGAGGAACTGCGTATCTTCTGGGCATAAAATGCAAACTACTTCTCAATCCAACGTTCCTAAGAATGGTTGGAAACTGCATAATGACAAACATCATGATGACGTGCTGAAGGAAGTGTCGGAAAGAGCAGGAGCTTTTTAAAGAGACAGAGACCCACTGTCAAAGTGTCAAACTGCGCAGTCAAATTTATTTTAAGTTATGTTTCATATACAGAGCCATAGCAACTAAAGGCAACATAGATACTTGGTTGTGCTGGAAAATAGATAACACCGGCTCATCACAAACATCTCTGGACGAACAGAGAAGCTGTACTTGCACTGAAAGTAAACACTACTTATAAAAAGCTGACTGTGTTTGCTGCAGCCACAAATTAGCTTGTGCGGTTTTGCCCTCTAGTCACTCACTGCTCTCCTCCACAGTCTCCTGACTTGTCTCAACGTTCACAGTAATGTTCCTGAATACGCGTCTGTCTCTAACCGTGCGGTTGTGTTGCAGACGAGAGGCACGGCACCCTCCGGCTGAGCAACCTCACCAAAGGCATGTCGGGGAAGTACATCTGCCGAGCCAGCAACACGGCCGGCTCCGACAGCTGCTCCATTAACCTGGAGGTCATCACCTGTACGTACCCTCGCTCTTCCTCCCCCCCTCAGAGAATCTGCTGGTGCTCCATCACACGCCACAGCTGCAACGCCGAGTCTAAATGCTGCTTGTGGTTTTTGTTTTTTTATTTTCCCCACCACAGCTTCCAACGGTGGAATGATTGCTGCAGCGACTCTGGGGTCCGTGGTGGGGCTGGTCGCCATGGTGCTCATCCTCATATTCATACTGAAGAGGAAGCAGGACACAGAGGAGGAGATGGCCAACGAGATCAAGTGAGGGTTTGACTATGATCGCTTTATCATCTACACTAGGGAATCGAAATTGTCGCAGATTTGTTAAATAGAATCATAAACCGAAGGTATAGCCTAAAGGGAGACTGAATGTTGGTTTTATTTTTGTTCATTCTCGTACAACAAGGCAGCAAAACAGTAATAGCAAGGTTTCCCTCAGTGTATTATAAGCCTGGTGGGCCACCAGGCTAAGATTGGCTTATTTTTTTAAGTCTTTCTAAAATGTTTGCATTTTTTAAGACTATATAGTTGTTGTTCAGGTATTAATCTTCCAATCTTTTAATAACACATAATTAATTATAAGGTGATATTTTAAAATTTCCTGTCAATTTTAAACATTTTTTTAACTCAAAAACACGACGGGCCGCTGGATGAATGACTCCCCTAGTGCCCAACCACCGGGCTTAGCAAATTTTCTGGGAGAAACCTGGAATAGAATACAAAATGCTGGATTAAAGCTGCAGCAGGCAATATATATTAAAAGCTTTTTGTTTTTACACATTTCTTAAAACTGTCACAGTCCTGACGGTATGATATGAGACAGACAGTCTGTGGAAAAAAAAAAAAAACAAAAAAAAACTCGGCCTCTTGAATGTTTTCCTGTCTCTCTCTAACACAGGGAGGACGCTCAGGCGCCAAAGCGAGTGTCGTGGGCCAAGAGCAACACCGGCTCTGACATCGTGTCGAAAAACGGCACCCTGTCCTCCATAGCCACCAGCCCCCGCTCGCAGGACCTCCACCAGCCCAAATTCCCGTACCCGTACTCCCCCATTTCGGCATCGGACACGGGCTCGGTGATCAACGCCTACCAGCTGCGACCCGGGACGGCCTGCAGCCTGCAGGGGCTCCCCGGGTACAACATGGGAGGAGGGACCCCTGCGCGCAAACACAAGAGGCCGCCCAGCGCGAACGGAGGACCACCGCAGATCGCCAGGGCCCCCGTGGTTGGCACCCCGCTGAAAAGAACTGAGGGGCCTCAGCCTCAGGTTCCTGGCCCGGTTGCCGCGTCGCCGCACATCAGCTCCTCCACTCTGACGCGCATGGGGGCCGTCGCCGTCATGGTGCCCGCCCAGAGCCAAGCGGGCTCCCTGGTGTAGCCGGCAGAGGACAGATGGAGAGAACGCCTCGGGGCGCAGAACATTTCCTCACGTCGTCCAAGGAGAAAATGTCCAACGAGGGACTTTATTTGCAAAAACTTCCCTTCAGGTTGTTGAAGGCATCAAACTCAGTGCAGCGTTCCTCGTCTCTCTGCAGCATTTGTTCCGGATGCGTCATTCACGCTCAATACAGAGAAATATATATTTATTTTTACACACCTCGTAATAGAATCCAACCGTTGCGATAGCCTGGTTAGCATTTTGTCTCGATATAAAAACACTGAGAAGTATCCTAAAGGGTTTCGCAGCTAATGGGAAATTAAAACGTTTTGACTACATTTCTAAGCTTTGTATAATAACCTTATAATGGACATTTTTATGTCCCTTTCTCCCTGCCTGTGTAGGGATTAGTCTTGAGTTCACCAGGCGCTAGTTCTGAGCAAAAAAACAAAAACAAACAAAAAAAACAAAGTTCAGGTGCAAGTATTTTGCTTTCCTCAACTTGCTCAAGTTGTGTTTGATTAAAATGTGTTAAGCTGTTGCAGAAATATCAGAGTGATTCCATGGTGTGGTACCGAGCGTTCATTTTTAAAGAATACTTTGCCTGTTACGGTAGCTTGAATGTAAACTAAGTGTTGAGTGTAACGTTGATGGTTTATAATTACGGTGCTTGATTTTCCATCAGCCACCGCAGACTTTTTGGTTTTTAACAAAGAAAACAGCTCAGCGGGTTCAGTCGGTTCTGGTTTTCTTGCAAATGCTGGAAATAATGTGGCTGATGCTGTGAAAGCTGCAATATGTAACTTTTGTTTTTAAAAAGTATGTTTTTTTTTTGTTTGTTTTTTGTACATATTTGTTAAAACTATCACCCTGTCATAACAGTATTGTATATGACCAATTATCTGTAAAAAAAAGAACAAATAAATAAAAAAATAGTTAATGCAGCGATCCCGGTCAGAAACAACCAATCAGAGTTTGGCTGATTGGTTGTTTGGCTCTGATTGGTTGTTTCTGACCAAGCAGTGGAACCACAGGGACGTATCTTAATCCTAATTCTTCTGAGCAAGAATTATGACCATACTGTCATTATACAGTGACAATTTTAACAAATATGTAAAAACATAGTTTGAATGAAAGTTACCTACTGCAGCTTTAAAAGGTTTCACGTGTTATTCAAAATGCAGTTGTCATTTCTCACGTTTATTTTTATTTTTTAAATAAAATATTCTGGATTGTTTGACAACTAATGTGAGTTTTATATTTTGAACATTACGAAAAAAAAAAAATGACCAAAGTGTGAATCAGGCACGAAATATTTGTTTTGAGGAAGATTAGATGTTTTATTTTGGAGTGCAAATACAACCGTACTGCTGATCCCAGACCAGAAATCTGGATAAAAACACTCAAAATGCAGATACAATGACAGACGGGACATGGAAGGCCACTTGGAACAAAAATATGGAGGCAGAAAAAAATGTGTTATTGACAAACGTTTGATTCTTTACAAACTAACATTTTAAAAACATCTAATTTTGTAATGGCATAAAATTAAAATTTTTTCAGTAACTAGTGAAAGTAACTTTGCATTCTAAGCTTATAAACTGTGACAGTGATGTCTTCAAACCTTTATCCCTCAGTTTAATTAGCCCTAAACTTTTGTCTACTATCTGGGCTGCTCACAGTTTGTTTTCCTCAGCTTCACATTGTAAAACAATAAAAATAAAATAAACTTTAAGTCATAATTTTCAGCATGTGAAGAAATATTTACCAACTTATAGAGCTGTTTTGTTTTGGCGTATTTGTCAAATGTTTCATATCATACTAATTTTAACATCAGAGAAATGTAACAATTATGTAATAAGAGACAAACGCCTCCAGACCAACGACGCCCTACATGATAAAGTCATTTCTGCCTCACGTTTAAAAATCATCATCTGTGGTCCACTGCATTTTGGAAATCTGTGTTCAATTTCATTTCCGACACTCAAGCACGAGTACTGCCAGAACCTGACTGACGACATGAAGTAGGCCAAAAAAAAAAAACATTCTTCAATCTAAAGAAGTTCTGTTAAAAAGAAAAACAAATTCATCAACACCTATCAGCGTGGAAAGAGTTACAAAACATTTCAGTGAGCCACAAATGGAGGACGAAGCAGAGGAGTATCCAGCATAACCAAACTACTCAAAGTTCATCCAGGAGGTCACAAAGGTGGGTTTTGGTGGATTCCAAGACTTTTTGGAAAATGCAGCCTTCAATGAAGTGATGAGAGAGAAGTGGATGTTTTTGTAAAGTGTATGTAGTGTTACACCTGATATAAAAAGATGAAAATGTAGTGCACCTACAAAACAACCTACAAGGTTGAACCGTTTTTTGTTTTTGTTTTTAAACATGTTTCTCTGTCTCCGGGTCTTCCAGGCTTAAATATGTTTCTATTGAGCATTTCAAGAGGTAAAAACAGGATGTTTGTATAGAATGGTGATATTATAGTAACTTTAGCATTTGAGTACAGAAAAAAAAGAAATCCCTTATACTTACACTATAAAATTAAAACATCTTACCAAGTACTTTTGTTTAGTTTTTAAGTGCAAATATCTCAACACACCTTAAATGAGACAAAACTAACTTACAAGTAACTTCTCTGCAAGTTATTGTAACTTTTTTTAAGTGAAGAATTTGTTCATACTGATTTGAAAAAAAGTATCAGTTCCACTGGTGGATTTTTTCACTTCTCTTTTGTTATAAATGAAATAATCTCCCAGTAAAACTAACACTTGTTCTTATCAATTTGACTTAGAACAAGCTCTTAAATCTTGAAGAAGAGTTACTTGTAAATTAGTTTTGGCTTATTTTAATTGTATGAAGATATTTGCAAGACAAAACTACTTGGTAGTACTTTGTGTTTTTGCAGTGTCAGGATTGTTCTGGAAATGAAATCTTGACCTTCTACTTCCATTATATCTGTCTATTACTTTGCAAAATCTGAGCAGGGGAACAGTTTTTTTTTTTTTTGACTTAGGCAGATAAATCAGAAAAACATTTATGTGGCCAATATTTTAGTTTTAATGAACTATGATTGTAGACTTTAATACATGAAAACCTGTGCAGTTCCTGATAAGGTGCTGCACTTTGCATTAGAGGATAAACTTGATTTCCACCTTAAGAGCCCTGTCACAGCTCAGAACGCAGCAAATAATCTGATGCTTCACCTCAAAAATAACATCTCATTTACACCAACCTCTCTGATAATTTCTGTCAAAACTGGAAGAAGTGTGATCAGGACCGGCCACACTGTCGCAATAAATCAAGACCACAACTACGTGGTCCGTTTGGAGGCGGTGGGAACAGATTTATCACGACTCTGTGAGCAGGTTTCGAGAAATAATCATCCTCATCACCTCGTTGGTTCCTGCAGGAGACAATAAAAGATGTAAGCCCATAAATAAAACTGAGATCTGCTGCTGCCAAAAGGAGAACAGGAGCCCACCCTCAAGAATCTGATGGACTCGAATGTCCCGCACAAACTGCTGCACCGCGTAGTCCTTCAGGTAACCGTAGCCACCGTGCATCTGGAGAGCCTGGTTGCACACCTGTGGAAAAAGAAGACATGAGAATAGTTTGGAGAAAACTTTTTTTGGATGCGTTTCCAAACTAAACCGGTGGGATAATCCCGGCTGTGAATGATGACCAATCAGTGACATTTCATCCGTCGATGGGAGAGTTTTGGAGTAAAAGGTTTACCAACGCCAGGAGGGGATTCAGAATCCACTTCTGATATTAAATGTGCTTTTTGTCTGTTGTCCCAAAGCTGTTTAACTCAAATAAGAGGAGTTTGTGTTTTTTGTGGGGGGCTATTTTTTTTAAAGGTCCTACTGACCCAGATGCAGAAAGGTTTATATAATGAAAAAAGTAGGTTAGCTGCCAGTAAAAGCCCAGCATTACCATTTTCTAGTGAGTTTCCACTCAAAAGTTTTATTTATTTTACCACCAATTTTTTTTTTTTTTTTTTTTTTTTTTATTAGTTTTTTTTTTTTTTGGAGTTAAAAAAAAAACCTTT
>NW_015112617.1:1345569-1352046 GCF_001443285.1 Poecilia latipinna | reverse complement strand
TTTTTTTAGTTTCCCCCCAAAAATTTTTTTTATTTTTCCCCCCATTTTTTTTTTTTTTTTTTTTTTTTTACTGAGATTTTATTTTTTTAGGAGATAAACACAAAACCTGTACATGGTTAAACATGTCACGATAAACAATCAATCAGATTATAAGTTCAAATGAGCTCATTAATTTCTACTGTAATGATGAATATTTTTTGAAGGGCAATTTTATTTACAGAAACATTATAATTCATTTTATTTATTCTTTCCGTAGCGCATGGTTTTTATTTATTGTTTTTGATTGTTCTGTTTGTATTTTAGATATATTTAAAGATCCAAAATAAAGTGTTATGTACAAAATTAAAGCTTAGTTGTCTTCGAGAGGGAAAACTTGCATTATTATGCCAATATCAATATTTTTACTTGAAAATGGTCTCCAAACGACAATATTACCATTCATTGTGATAATTAAAGGGACAACTTATCACTCAGCAAAATTTATCATTATGGCATTTATTATTTTTCTAAAGAAAAGCCCAACATGGATTTGCATTCAAACCCCTTACCTTTGAAACCTGTAAATAAAATTAGCAAACAGTCGGTCTTTGTGTGATTTGATGTCAATATAAAAATGGCTGTTCTGTGAATAAATGGAAAATCACCCTAAAGACACCATCCCAACATTAAAACATGGTGGTGGTGGCAGCACCATGCCGTGGGAATTATTTCAGTCCGACTCACGTTGAAGCACTCATCCGTAACGAAAAGCTTGGCCATGGAGCAGAGCGAAACGGCGTCGGCTCGGTTCTCCTGTAGCGCCGTGGCGGCCTCGCGCACCAGCAGGCGAGATGCCACCAGCTTGGTGGCCATTTCTGCCAGTTTGAACTGCAGAAACTACACGAGCGGTGTAGAAACAGACACGTAAAAAGAAAACAAAAGTTGCATTTTACTGTTATATTCGGGGTTCCTGCGCGAGTGCGAAAACCGAAGCTGCTTACTTGGTTGTTGGCGAGCGTTTTGCCAAACTGCTTCCGCACCAACAGGTGATCCCTCGCCAGCAGCACGGAGGCGTGCGCTGCTCCCAGAGAACAGGAAGCTGACGACGGAGAACACAGAGTAAAAAAACAAACAAAAAAAAAAACAATAAAAAACAGCTTCAATGACTAAAGATTTTTTTCACTAATCCTGAATTTTTTTACATTTACAAAATCAAGTGTATGCTAATTCAGAGAAAATAAACCATTACTCATGCTTTCAACACCTCAGCACTTAAGAACATTATTGATGCAAAAACCTGCCTGCATTATCCTCCGTCTGAGCTGTTGAGGAGACACTTTATCTATACCAGCTTCAGAGCTGCAAATACATTTAGAATGTCACAATGTTACTTTGTGTTTAAATCAAATGGGGAAAAAGCTATTAATGTGTAGGCCTGTCACATGAGCATATTTTGCTGGGTGATAAATTGTCCCAGAAGTTATCGCGATAAACGATAATATTGTTGTTTTCAGACCATTTTCAAGTAATATAATGAAGCACATTCTCTATTTAACACTGGAACTGGAAGACATTTTAAATATCCAAAATAAAGTAACAAAAACAACAGAAGCAAGAAATAAAATGAATTATTAAGTGTCTCTAAATAAAATGATTCTTAAAGCAATGGCAAGTTGAGACCAAAGCACCAGACTTAAGACTTTTGTCATCCAGTTTTTGGTAGAAAAAAAAGGAGAGAAAAAAACAGTAAATTATGCAAATTATGCTAGTTTTTATTTATCAATTGATTTATTGCTTACTGCAACAGATTTAGGGATGCATCATTTTCTGTAAAGTGCCTTCAAATGACAGTTACATGAATAAACTAAATGAATAAACTACATGAATTGAATTGAATGTGATGAGGGTTTTTCCTTTAAATGCACTAAAAATAATGGAATAAAATGGTTGCATTTTCTTTTATTTTTTTCTGTTTCAGTAGACATATGCACGCTGACAAATTCTGACTCTACTCTCTGATCACTGTGTTGAATTTTGCACAGTATTATTATTTATTTATTTATTTATTTATTTATTTATAGCTAAACATTTTGATAACCTAAACTGGTGTGACTTCCTCCTCACCGATATTAATCCTGCCTCCATTCAGGCCCTTCATTGCGATGTTGAAGCCTTGTCCTTCCTCGCCCAGTCGGTTGGTCGCCGGGACGGAACAGTCCTCGAATATCACGGCCCTGGTTGGCTGACAGTTCCAGCCTACCTGGAGAGACCAGCCGGATCAACTCTGCCATCTAGCGGCTGACTGCGGCACTGCAACATTCAGTACATTTCAAGTCAAACAGCAACGTACCTTCTTCTCCTTTTTGCCAAAACTGAGGCCTGGTGTTCCCTTCTCCACCACCAAACATGAGATTCCTTTAGGCCCTTTGCCTCCCGTTCTGCACATCACAACATACACGTCGGTGTCTCCTCCCCCACTGATAAACGCCTGAGAGAAAAAAAAATGTTTCAGTCGCACTAAAGTCTTACAAACTACAAATATCACTTTGCAAGGCTGCTCTGATCTGAGCTTTTACTTTTACGCTAATGTTTTATCACATTACAACCACAGCTTAAAATCCCAGCAGAATTAGTTGATGTGATAGACCAACACAAAGGAGCAAATAATCATGAAGTTTAAAGATGATACGTGGCGAATATGTTGGACTGTCACAGTAAATTTTGCTGGACTATAAATTGTGGCGGAAATTATTGCGATAAACGATAATATTGTTGTTTCGAGACCATTTTCAACCAATAAGGCCTATTAAATAAAATACCAATAAAATGCATTTAAGTCTGTAGGTATAATGTGACAAAATGCTGAAAACGTTACTTACCTTGGAGCCATTTAAGACATAATGGTCCCCTTTCCGCTGAGCGGATGTGAGGAGTGAAGCGGCGTCACTGCCACTGCCTGAAAGAAAACGTCTCAGTTTTATTCTCTATGATCCTGAACGTCCAACGCAACAATTCAGGGTTCGTCCACAAACTTTATCCACACAATTTCTCTAATATCTTTGTTATCTTTGTTTGTTATTGTTATTAGCATGGAGGCTGACCTGGTTCAGTCAGACAGTAGGATGCAAACTTTTCCATGGAGCAGAGGTCAGGACAGAACCTCTCCCTCTGCTCGTCATTCCCAAAGGTGTCAATCATCCAGGCACACATGCTGCAAGATAAGCAAGTTCATCCATATAAGTTCAAGCGACTGAGTTTTACTTTTTATATATATGTATAAGTATAGACGTATAGAACATTTAACTAGTTACAAAGCAGTAATGTCAGATATTTGACACGGCCATACTTGTGGATGCTAATGTAAGCTGTGGTGCTAACGCATCCTGTGGAAAGGGCCTCAAAAATGATGGACGTGTCCAGACGAGAGAGGCCTGACCCCCCGACCTCCGGCCGAGTGTAGATCCCACCGAAACCTAACTGGGCTGCTTTCCGCATCGTCTCCACTGGGAAGACTTCCTGCGGGGCAACATAAAAAAAAAAAACAAATCCAGTTCACAGAACAGAAAACACTTTCAGAAGGCAGATGCTGTGATATTTTATAAAGCTGCAAACAGATCCAGGAATGCAACTTATTACTAATTTAATTATTCCAAGCAAAATAAATCCCAAAAAACTTACACATTCTCAGGATTTTAAAGGAAGTTCATATTATTTCTATGCAATAAAAAGATAAATATTTTATTCATCCACTGAGGGAACTATCAGATCTTAATAAATTAAAATGTGGCAATTATTTATTTGAACTGCTCTTTTGTCATAGTGGAATGATTATACAACACACCACTTGTACAAATAATATTTACTGCTAACTTAACAATTTAAAGATAGCCCAGGGATTGCATTTATCAAGGAAAACACTGAAACGTACCTTTTGGTCCCACTCTGCCATGTGTGGAGCCATTTCATTGGCTGCAAAGTCAAAGGCCACTTTCTGAAACTCTTTCTGCTCGTCTGTGAGTCCATATGAAGCTGACCACGGAGAGACACAGGGGGCAGAAATAATGTTCACTGTAAAATTGTTCATTTATTTTATAATGTATTGTTAGTTCGGTTTACATATTTTCAGACATATATTACAACTTTTCATCAGCACCGTTGTGGTTTTCTATAGCGGTTTTCTATAGCTTTGTAGATAAAACCTGACTTCACGTGAGTCTGTTGAACTCAAAAAGCCAAATTATACAAGTGGTGTTTTTAAATCTGATGGTACACAAGAGGGGGAGAGGCTTTAAAGAGGGGCGTGTAGCCTCTTCTGCTTCGCCACTGGAGGCCCACAGAGACTAAACTAACCAATGACAGCCAGCTGAGAGATGACAGTGTGCGAAATGCATTCTCTTTTATTAAACTGAACTGGTTACTGAATATTAGCTTAAATGTTGGGAAGAAGTGGCGTTAGCTTGATAGCTAACATACTAGTATTACAGATTTTATTTCCCAAGAGCTACAGTATAAATAAACTATCACAGCTCCCATTATTTATAAACTTACGGTCAATACACGAAGCTATTCCTCGTTTCTGAGAGTTTCTGTTAAACACCAAACGGTGGTTCCGACAGAAGTTGCATCCAAGCCGGGTTATTCTTGACAGAGGTCCGAGGGCGGCCATGTTTACCTCCACAGTTACAACACTGGGTGCGCTCCTTGGCAGTCAGCCGGGGAATTAACTGGGGCTATCGGATAACAATGGAGGGGTTTTCCTTTTAAATGGATGTCAAAGCTTTATTCTAGAACCCCTTCATAAACATTTCTCGAGCAAACTTTTTTGTTTTATTTCTGATAACTTTCAGCTTCCTTCCGTGTCATGCTCTCACTGGTTTGAATGGAGGAAACTACTCCTACTTCTCGACTCCAGCTGCTTCACCGAGTAACATTTCGAGCGCACCCACCTCTATGGTTGGGCTGCTGGGTAATGTATTTTTTTCCAAGTCCTCACATGCCATACCACACTGTGATAAACTACAGAAACTATTGTTTCCTGTATTTTAATGTCAAGTTATTTTTATATGATGGATACGCATTGTAAATAAATAAATAAAAAATACTCGGAAATAAAAGCAAACAAATTTTGTCCCTGAAGGACTAAACACAGCCAACAAGATTATGTTGCATTTGATGTACTCGGAAAGTTGGGCTCCAAATCAACTTTCCGAGTGGATTAGTTATTCTAATTTTTTTAGTTGTCAGTAGTCCTTTGCTGGCTGATGATAGTGTACCCAATTTCATCAGTAATAATCAGAATCAGATATACTGGCCAGCTTTTTCAAGTGGCAAAAAAGAAAATAAAAAATATACAACCGAATCTTATTTCTAGAAATTCATCAGATTTTGTGCAAGCACTGCACAAAACACAGACAGCATTCAAAACACATATGTGTCAATGAGTCACACAAAGTGTATTAATTAGCTCAGTAGAATAGGCTTTACAAGCTGCTGTATGAGGGAAGATGTAAGAAAGTAAAAGTTTAAAACCCCGTTTTTCGCTTAACACTGAATGCAACATTAGCCAAATAGCTAGTGTCAGAAAATACCTTTTGTTGACGTCACGCGCTGTGGGCTTTTCGCGGGATTTGAAGGCCTGCCTGACTCAGGAAGGTATGACATTTGGCTTAAATTATTTATCCATACATTACACTGGGTTGTTTTCTTTTTGTTTTTACTTAACGGATGCCATTAGGAGCACATAGTTCTCAATTCACGGCATGGGTCGAGATGTTCCACGTGAATTACGTAAACATTTATTTCTTATGATACAAAAACTGGAAAGTAAACATGTTTCTCTTTTCTTTTTTTATTACTCCCACAATTAAAATGTTAGCTGTTGTGGTTAGCAGGTGCAGCTTCTCAACGATTTAAACAAGCCTGGAAATTTTACACAGCAAATTTAAGATTAATATTTTAAGGAGGGCACACTGTAAAAAGAAAATAGTGTTTATATTACAGTACTGTGATAAAGTATTTGTCCCATGATAGATTTCTGCTGCCTTTACTTTCACCACACTTAAATAAACGTTACAGATAATCAATCACCTTTCCCCAGTTTGTGGTTGCTTCCCACACTTCCCCCCCCTTTTTTTGCAATAAAATAAATATCTGTTATTTTCCTTTATATTTGCCTAGATGTTTAAAATTTGCTTCATAATCTGAAAAATACATGTATATATATATATATATATATATATATATATATATATATATCTTCAAGCAGGGGATAAAAGCACTGAATACTACTACATAAGATCCTCCAGTGGATCTTTGCAGACTGTGAAGGATGCCCCCAAAGAAAAAGCCCAGAGTGAGTAAAGCGTCTGCAAATTCAGGTAAGCATTTAAATTCCCGCAGTGTAAAACTTTGTATTAAATGTTATATGCATGTTTCATTTATATAAAATAAATATATATATATATATATATATATATATATATATATATATATATATAT
>NW_015112617.1:1322210-1341628 GCF_001443285.1 Poecilia latipinna | reverse complement strand
ATATATATATATGACAAGGCTTTAGTTATTTATGCTTATGTAATTTGTAAACCCATTAATCAAATTTGTCAAACACTATGTTTGACAGCAACTAAAGAAAGAGACCTATTAAATACTCTTATTGCTTTCTTATTTCCTAATGAGCAATTGAACGTTGCAGGCAGAATTGCCGATGCCAAGAAAACCTCTACAGTTGGCAGAAAAAGGAAAGCTGCAGCTCCTGATGCAAAAACCGGAAAGGTTTCTGAATCTGCAGGCTCTCCTGTTTTCACCCGCTGGCTCCTGAAGTCTGAACCCGAGAGCCGCTTTGAAAACGGCGTCGACGTGAAGGTACAGAAAACAGCATCACCTTCTTCAGAAACGAGAGGAATTGTGGTCCTTGACTGAGCGTTTGACATCCACGCTTCATTTGTTTTCAGTTTGGCATCGAGGATCTGAAGGCTCTGCCTGATCAGACCAGCTGCTGGGACGGCGTCCGCAACTACCAGGTGTGTTGAGTTGATTATTTAACTCCACTTTTATTTTGGAAAACAAAACTCTGAGGACAAGAGGAAATTTGTGTCTTCAGGCTCGTAACTTCATGAGGCAGATGAAAGTGGGGCAGCAGGCCTTCTTTTACCACAGCAACTGTAAGGAGCCGGGGATCGCAGGGATCATGACAGTGAGTCACTCTAATCCTGGTGAAGCATTAACAAAAAAAAGTATTCAGACCCCTGGAACAGTTCTGTGTTTTTTTTTTCTCCTTTCTATAATAACAAAATTTAATGTATTTTATTAAGACCAACACAAGGTAGTGCATAATTATGAATGGAGTCGAAAGTTATTCATGGTTTTGAGAATCTTTTACAAATATAAACCTGAAAAGCATCTTAGCGGGGTCAGAGCATCCTTAAACAGCCTTAAAGTAATTTATGTAAGTTGAAGGCCTTAAAATGTCTGAAATTTACTAAAGAAAATGTTAGTTGTCCTTAAATAAATGAATCACAGATTTTAAATTGTGTTGTGGTGGGACTGTTTAATCTCATATTTAGGATTATTCTCGTAGAACTTTTCTTTAAGGCAAAACTTTGACATCTTGAATCACTGATTCTATGACTCAAGGTCACCCGCTGCTAATACTTGCTAGATATTGTGCATAGTTTACTTGTTAGCTCTTTTCTGGCTAGCAAGCAAACAAACAAGCAGTTAGAAACTAGCATATGAATACCTAGCTAGCTTGTCAGCTAACTAGAAAGCCATATGCCTTTTTCATTCTGTGAGAAGCACAATGCTGCTGCCAAGAGCCACAAAAAGATATCGGAAATTTCACAGTTTTGGTCCCCTGCATTTTTTTTGTACATCTCTCATGATGTGGATCTTAAATTTCATTCATAATGGTCTTCAAAGGGTCTTAAAAAGTCTCAAATTTTTAAAGTCCAGTGCTGCTAATTGGTCACCTAATTTGTAAATGCAGTGTTTTAGATTTTTATTTCATTTGTTATCAAATTTGGAAAAACCCATAAATCGTTTTTCCTCCACAATTGTGGTGTATGATCACGTTGGTATGACGTGTGAATCCTTCTGGGAGGTACTGTAGGTTTGATGCTCAGCCCTGTTTCCTGGATCAGATCGTGAAGGAAGCCTACGTGGACCACACCCAGTTTGACAAGAAAGACGTTCACTACGATGCGAGCAGCACGCCGGACAACCCCAAGTGGAGCATGGTACGTTAGGAAAGCGATCCATTCGCCGGCCGGTTATTAATAAAGATCCCGCTTCGGAGCTGAGCTTTGGGTTCCCGGTCCCTCAGGTGGATGTTCAGTTTCAGAGAATGATGAAGCGTTTTGTTCCTCTGTGGGAGTTGAAGGAACACCACCTCCAGCACCGGGCCAACGGAGGACCTCTGAAGGACGTGGCTCTGTTCACCAGGGCCCGGCTCTCCGTTCAGCCTCTCACTCCAGGTCTGTAAGAACCAGTCATTGTGTTTTTGTGTCACAGTCCCAACCTGGTTCCAATTGCTTTTTCTTTTTCCATAGAGGAGTTTGACTTCATTTTGAGTCTGGAGGACAAAGAGCCACTGTGAAGACTGGGTTCGTGACGCTGTGAAACCATTCACTGTTTAGAATAATAAATGAGTTTATTTTGACCAGAGATTTCTTCTGGGCTCTTGCTTTAGCAGGAATAAATTAAACTGTTGTATGTAAGAAGGATGCATTCACAACATATTGACAACATGACGCCACACGCTCAAGATCTGCTTGATGACTACCTTTGGTTTTAGCTGTCAAGTTGTCAACATGACGTGCTAAATCTTAAATGTACACGTGATAAATGAAAGAAAAAAGAATGCAGTGCTTTGCTACTAATTGTGAACACTATGACAGATGGATAAGGTCCAAGGGTATCATATTTGCCAGGTCAAGAAAAGCTTTAATAAAAAAAATAGTGAGGTCAGTTATGCTAGCTTGACTTTGACAACCTTACCACGAAGATGTGCTGTGGAATTCGGTGAGTACCGAGTGCATGTATTTTGAATAAAATTATTGAAATATATATTTTTTTTAATGACATTCTACTGACTGACTTAGTGTTGCATCACACTTTACACACAGAAGTTTATGACACAGTGCCGGATGCATATTAAGGTTCTGATTGGACAAATATTGTGCCTTGACGCTAACCGCGTAGGAACCTTATACGTTTGACTTTCTGCTAAACACAAATTAGAATTTTGTTACCAACCAATACAAAAATCACTTTATGTTGTTCATAAGGTGAAAGTAAAAATTGTGCACAATGCTGATCTAAATTATGCGACTGGTGTTTGCACGACAGGAAGTGATGATGAAAAATGCAGCAACGACTTCACCGAGTTGAACGCGATTACATCAGGGAAGGCGACTCTTTCTTTTCTTTTTTTTTTTCTTTTTTTGGTGAGTTATGCATTTTTAAAGAGAGAAAAAGGAGACACATCTGTGGAATTTATGGTTATTCTTTTATATTAAGAAAATGTGAAACATTTATTCTGCCTTTATCTTAGCAAAGAGATGCATTTCTGTTTTCTCAGGCAGAGACACTAACTATGTGTTATAATGTTGAAATAGAGAGGTTTTACTCCTTGGACGCTTAAAAAATATGGAAGTTCAGAACAATTAAAAAAACATGAGTTTAATTTGTAGTATAGTTATGTTTTGCGCTACCCGAGTGCTAACATTTGCAGATAGGAATTCCTCAAAAAGAATTAGCAACTGTTAGCACTGGTGCCTTACAGGAAGAAGTTTTATCCAGAGACGTTGCTGCAGATTTCTAACCCTTTACAGGTTAGATTAAAATCTGAGATTGTTTAGATTTTAATAAAATTGTGTTTTTAACTGGGGATCAGAGAGAGAGCCATAGTGCAGCTTTCTGTTGCGTGGCAATATCTGATCTCATGTGAAAGAATGCCTGATCTTGGGCACATCTGCTCCTCATCAGGCTTGCCACAGTTCATAACAAGACAATTCAAAGCGGAGCTAAGTCTCTCTGGTGCGATGTTCTGTCGGAGCACGGCTCCTCCTCTGCATTATCCAGCAGCCCCTTTTGTCTCCCTGCATTAAGATTTAATAACCTGAATGTCAGCGTGCAGATCAGCAGTAATACCAGCCGACGCTATGATAACGCCAACACGCCATTGTGGTGTTTGCGGTACGTCCAGAAATCCTTCCCCAAATCTGTTTAACAGAAACACAAGGCACTTTCACTCGTCTACATACAGCGGCCGCACGGCCTTGGGCCTGACAAGCGGGCTGCATAAATATTCTATACCCTTGATGTGAGGCTTCATTTTCACTAACCACTTTGCAAAGACATTTAACCAGTTACACTAGTTGTAATACTCTGCTGTACAAGCTCAAAAGGACAAAGTAGCTGAGTTTGCCAACTAGTGCAACTTTTATCTGCTAGCTTACCAACATCTAGCAAAGGCCTGCTAGATGGACGAAGCGGCACACAATGCAATGGTATGACAATTACCACAAGTCTAGTGAGACAGTTGGCATTCAGGGCCTTCACATTAACTATCCATCCATTCATTGTATGTAGCTGTTTGTCCTTGTTGGGTCTGGGGTTTAACTTCAGCTTTCATTGGGTGAGAAGTGGGGAACATGTTGTGTACTCTAACATATTACTAGACTTGGATTAAAGTGGTTGACAAATAGACCCTAAAATCCAGTGATTTGGTGGATGGGCTTGTCAAAGTTTATTTTAGCTGCATTATTAAAGCTGTTGAACAACAGCTTTAATAATGCTTTAATAAACCCAACTAGTTAACTAGTGAAGATTTAGGAACCTACTTACACATTGTCAATTTATATTAAAAAGTCTATGTTGTAATTTCTAAGAAAAAACGCAAACTTACTATCTTTGGACTTCCTTTCTCCTTTAAATGTTCTCTGCAAACCCTCAAGATGGCTGAGTAACAATCACAGCAGAATTAAAATTTTTGACCAACCAGTCTTCCACAAACAACCACACCAAGTTCAGAGTCACTTAAAACCAACGTCTTTCCCATTTCTGATGCTCCCAACTTAAGCAGGTCGATGGGTGTAACTAGTAAGTAGCCAGTGAGCATAATTCATCACAAAGCCTACTAGTTGGGATTATGTTAGCCTGATAAAAACAATGCCCTTGTTCTACGCTTTACTTCATACAAAGGCAAGGCTGTTTGCTTGCTGGAGGTGTGAACTTTGTTGGAGTTTAAAATTTTATCCAATTGCTAAAGTTTTGCTGTGATGTAACGCATCTATTTGACGCTATGAAACTTACCAGAAACTACCTGCACTGCAAACAACCATCCCTCACTGCGGAGATTTAAGATAGCTGTTAATATTAATTCAATATTAGAAAGCGCAGCCATCCTGCACCGAATGGCTTTGTTTCATTTCTACCTCTGCCAAAATGAAACCATGGCAGACTACAATTCTGAAACGGCACCGAAAAATTTATGTCATTGTTCACAATTCCTCTTTCTGTTCGCTGAATGGCCCGGTGGAAATTCTACCAGGCAAATTGAGCTCAGTGGGAGAAAGCCCAGACAAAGCACCGAGTGTAGATGAGAATCGAGCCGAATCGTAGGGCTAGACTTTTGTGCTACTACATAGACTCTAGCTTAGCATTAGGACTTCTGTTCCTACTAGCTGGACACCAATCCACCAGTTAGCAAAGTGTTGTGTCTAAACTGGTACAGAAGTGGTATTATAAATGTAAAACTAGTGGAATGTAGTCGGAAATTAAAAGCGATGGCCATCAGTGGTATTTTTACAACCCGTAGCTAATGTTTCTGTTGTCTCAAGCTTTGAATGCTACTTTCATTTTGCATTCAGAATTGTGGCAGATTAATAAATCCACTTAATTATGGACAAACACACAAGAGCTCTCCATTTGGCATCAATTTATTGGACGCTTGGGAATGAGGAATAATCGATAAGCATTTTGCAAAAGATAGATAGTTCTACTGTAATTTTTCTCTGGTTAAAAGACTAAAATCATGTTAGAGGCAGGAAGATTTTCATTAGCTTAATACACATAGGCACAACTTTCAAGTCTCTAATGAGGAGGATACAGATGACTCCGTACAGTCGGACCCTAATACAAACACTTCTCCGAAACATCACTGGAATGCTGAGGTAAAAGCACATGGACATGACAAGGTCAATCTGTAGCTCTGTGTCCGGGTTAAATCAACCTATACAAGCTGGAACAGGTTAACAGGTTTGACTGGTCTTATTTACAGATTAAAAAAAAAAAAAAAACAGGAAGTGGGATAATACTTCAAAGCTCTCGCCCAAACAGGACCAAGAGGTTCCAGTTTCTGATGCATTTTGTGCAACAAAAAAAAGAAAAAGGAAAACGTGTTCAACAAGATCAAGCAGTGCAAAAGTCGATGCTCTTTTTTTTTTTTCTCTTATTGTTAGACCTTATAGGAATTCATTCATTCGACGTGGAATGTCAGAGATTCACTTGGAAGAAAATGGGTATTTGACAAAGAAAAAGGGAAATCAATATGTCCAAAAAGCATTAGAATGTAATGAAGAAAGCGTAAAAATGTAAAGGAATTTTACGTGATCTTACACAGCAGACACTGCGACAGGTGATTAGTTTGATTCCTGTACAGAAAATAATAAGCATGTGTGAGGAAGGAGCCTGAAGCCACCCTGAACGCCTCATGCAAACTGTTTTTTTTCTCTTCTTTTTTTTAAAAGTTCACGCACGGTATTAGTGTGCATCGTGTTGTGTTTTTTTCTTCCCTCCTTCCTCCCTTTTCACTCGTTTCTTTTGTTTGTTTTTTTTACCAGCACAGCCACGAGTAAAACAGCTGCCTCGCCAGATGTTTGCACAGTTGTCAGGTGATCATCCGTCCGGTGCAGATTTGCCGGCGAGCGGAAGATGGGCGGAGCTACCCGCTCTCCTCCTTGGCGGCCTGCTCCAGGGCGCTCTCTGAAGCGGCCGAGCCCTCGAACCTCTGGGAGGCGATGGCGGCCTGATGGGACATGCTTTTCCTCACCACGTCTCCTTTTCTCCACAGTGTGATTTCCTGTTAGGGTGGAGATAATAAAAGGTGACTCTTTTTTTTTTTTTTTTTTTTTCCCCCCTGAACAGTTTGTAGTTTGTAAAGACTTCTTTTTTTATATAAAGCTGAATGGAAAAACCTCCCCCAAAAATATCATTATTAAATTCTATTATTTTATCAGCTATAACAAATACTGAATGAATAAACAGAAAATTTGGGTTTTCTCACATTATTAAATTTTATTTAATAATGTGTATTAAGTAAATATAGTATTTATAAAATGTAGGTATTTCATAAATATACGATGCTGAATAAAAAACATAAAAGTTTCTTACTTCTACCTACTCCTTTTCAAGCATGTTAAGATTATTGTGGTACAACAATATCTGTTTTCTGCATTTCTTGTTCATGTGTGTGATTTTTTACTTCTAATGTGTTCAAAATACAAATAAATAAAAATAGTAAAAAAAATAAGAGTAAAAGATGAAAAAATAAAATGTGTGAAACACTTAATCCCCCATGAACAGATTTGTTCATACTGTCTGGTTACTCTTGAAGGAAGGCATTAACTAACAGCAGCTTTCAACATAAATAAAAGTCAGCCATGCTTATTGGAATCGGGCTTTTTTATCCTCCATCAAGTTACAATTTTTCTCTCTGCTTTTCTGTCCTCACATTTTCACCTTTGAAGCACAGAAGTAATTGTTGAGAAGTTGACACTAATCCGCGCTACTAAGGAGAAACTTTAGCTTGTTGGGTGTTTATATTTCAAAACAGAACCGTATAAAGAACATTTTGCGTCCCACACCGGACTCTGAACTGTTTCTCTTTCCCTTTCTTGTATGGCACCGCCATCTTTATTTCTGTATCAACTGGCTCAGCTTAATGATGACTAGTGGCGCCCTCTTCTG
This sequence comes from Poecilia latipinna, assembly GCF_001443285.1. Classification (NCBI taxonomy): domain Eukaryota; kingdom Metazoa; phylum Chordata; class Actinopteri; order Cyprinodontiformes; family Poeciliidae; genus Poecilia; species Poecilia latipinna. The sequence continues at coordinate 1,334,191 of NW_015112617.1, read as the reverse complement.
GATTTAGAGCAAACTACAACACTAAAGGGATGTTATTAGATAATTGATGGCACTCATTTTAATCTAACACAGCATTAAATCGACAATCGCAAAAGTTGCATTTTTGTCTCATTTTTCCAAATCAGCTTTGTTCATTTTGTGTAATTTCATTTAGTATTTTTGTTCCAAAGTAAACAGCAAGTCTACGTGAGTAAAGAGCATGTTCTCCGACACAACCCAGGTTTTTTTTATAACTCCAGACTGAATGTAGAGAACATCCAGATCTATCTTTGTCAAGGTGTGAGCTAATGCTCTGAGATCTGATATTGTTATATCTAACACTGTAGGTTTCAGGAATAGAAAGTATTTGACAATTTATCTGGTTACAGTGCAACACAGTGGTAAACATGGACTGCCACAGTTTGATTTTTAGCTAAATTATGGCGTTTTACTTTAGTCAAAAAAAGTTCAACATCTGTTTGGTCCAATTCCCATGATATGAAGCAGGGGTCTATCACCTGTAGCTCTTTGGAACTGCATTTAATTCATTAAATTTCCACAACTGGAAAGTACCTGTCATTTTTATGTAGATCTATCTATTAATAATAGGCAGAAAACTATGTGCAAATATCAACATCCCATATAAGAAAATGTTAGTCATCTCTAAGAGTTTTCTATTTTTCAAACCTAAAGATAGGAATAAAAACTTTTTTTTAAATAACAGGCTTCCTGTAGTAGATATTTATGAAAAAAAAATAATATGTCACGCCACATAATATTTGTTGCTCTAAAATGGTTTAACTTCACTGAATTGGGTTCAGAAATGCCTCTTTTGATAGTAAAGGTTGCAGACCTTTTTTTGGTCTCAGGGCTGCATAAATGAACTGCAACATTTAACACACCAGGAGATTAGTTTTCATATGGAATCTAAAAAAAGCATCAGAAGCTCAGAGATTAATAGCGATCGCTGCTCGGTCAGCAGCCAAAATGGCATCTTTCAAGAGCTGGGAAACACAACAACAACAACAACAAAAGAGCACTGTAATAAAAGCACATTCAAAAACTGAGATTTCATTGGGAATATTCCCACTTTACTTTCCTGGCCACATTTTCCCCTGACCCACAGAGAGACGGCTAACCTTTATTGTGATGCAGTTTCATGCATTATGCATCAGAACGCTGGCGGCCATTATTTAAGTAAGAGCCGGAGCTTCCTCAGCAAAGACTGCATGGGAATGACCACTAAAAGCCACAGACAGAGAGGAAGAGAGAGAGAGAGAAAAAAAGAGAGCGCGGAGCTGCGACAGCAACACGCAGCAGCCGTGCCGTATCGACGTGTTGTGGTCTAACATCGTTCCTGTATGTTTTACTTTTGCAGTAGTCCAGACTCGCTGCTCAAATCTAAAGTTTCACCTATAAATAATGGCGCAGATTTCAAATGGAACATGAGCACAACTCTGGATGGATAAACAAATCAACACACCACAGAAGGGATTAGGGATTAACAGACGGACGAATGGATGGGTTGGTCAAAAGATGAAAGAAGTGCATGGAAGAACTGATGGATTATTAGAACAGTTACACAATGGTACGAGAAAAAAAAAGGAAATAAAATCATTTTCTATGCTCCAGCACTACAGAAACAAAATCTTACCAAGCATTTTTGGTCTAGTTTGTGGAGCAAATATCTTATTACACTGGAAATAATAATTCCTTAATATAGATGAAAAAGTTCTAGTTCCAGCAGCAGATTATTTCACTAATCAGACATTTATTTTTCCTTCGTCATGAGTGAAATAATCTCACGGTGAACTTTGTACTTTTTTTTTAATACATTTTAAGGAATTATTGACTAAAAACAAAATCTGCTTTAACCCCCAAAAATGTGAATCTGGTCATTTACTAATCTAAAACTCTGAAATTAACTTACTTCTGTGAAGGTTGACATCAAAGTGAGGTTTGAGCCTGACTAGATTATCTCATGTAAACATAAAAGTGTAAAAGACGATAGAAATGCCTCTTTTTACACAGATTTCTTAAACATTTTGGCTCAAACTAATTTAAAATGAGAAGAAGAAAAACGGAATTCAAAATTTTAGTTTCCAAACCATGATTTCATGCACTAAATGTGAAAAAAAAGACATTCTCTTATATCTTGCTACAAACTTACTTATAAGTTAGTTTGAATGTACTGAGATATTTGCACTAGAAACTAGACCAAAAAACGCTTGGTAAGATTTTGTGTCTTTGCCGGGAATTTAGCACGTTTATCCCAAACGGCGACCTCGCCCTCCTGATCCCTGCAGCAGATCCGCCTTTTAAAACAACTAATGAGCCTCCAATGTAGCACTTAAACTGTTCCATCAGGCTCTGTTGTTGTTGCACCTGCAGACCGTAACAGGGGCATGCGAGCGCTACAGCGAACCGGCGGTTCGTATCGATCCGTTTGAATGAAAGACTCGCTTTAGTTGACGCGAGTTGAAAAGTTAATGGACTGTGGGGAGATCAATTTTAGAATTCAATCTGTGTCCGAGTGGCGGAACAAGCTGGATTGTTAAGGTCAGTGTTTCTTTATTTTAAGCTCAATGGGAAATAAATGCGTTGTTCGCATCACCAAAAGAGAACTACTGTGAGCTCAGTGTGTTGGTGATCTGGTACTTCCTTTTCTTTTTTTTTTTTGCCTTTAAATGTATAACTCAAGTTAAATGTTATTAATTTTTTTAAACCGAGGCCCTTCACTTCTGTTTTTTGTTTTTCCATACCTGTTGTTTAAAGTAGCGTCTCTCCTCTTCATCGATCAATACCAGATTCAGGTAGTAACGCACGGAGAACTTCTTGTTGATGTCTCGCATGGTCGGAGTCAGATCATAACCGGCCAGAAATAATCGGATAGGAATAGATTCACCTGAAAGATGAACCGCATTTAATCACTTTTGTTTTTGCTCGTTAGAGCTGTAACGCTAAATGAAAGACGCTCACCTCGAACCGGCGCTCCGTCCATGATCTCGTACTTTGCGATCGTGTCGTTTTCGTGGTAGACGCTCGGGCCGGTGCCGGTCGTCTCGCGTTTGATGATGTCGATCTCCATGTGTTTTATTTTAATCCTCACCAGGAGGAAATAGATTTTGCCCACAATCACATCCTTCAGATGGTATCTGTCACAAAACAAAAGATAGAAACCGAAAAAAAAAAAAGAAAAAAAAACTTCAGTAATGAATTAAACTTATTTTAGTTTGATTTTTGGTCAAAGAGCTTTTAAGCTGATACATGAACAACCCAGTTTTTTTTGTTGTTTTTTTTTGTACCTATGGATCGTTTTTTTTTTACAAACAGGGGAAAAAAAGTTGTTTTTCAACTGTTTATATGCTTTGTGGTAAAAGTTTAATGTTTTACGTCTACACTTTGAAATCAGAAGTATACTCTGCTCTAGCACTACAAGCCCATAAAATATTTCCAACCATTTTTGTTGTTACTGTTATTGGTTTTGACAGTTTTTCCCTTGCTTCCTAAAACAGGAAGGTTTTAGGAACCAGCTTTAACTTCCTATCAGCAACTCACTTAAAAGCATTATATTTCATATTCAACCATCGCTTCAAAAGCCTCCAGGAAAAAGACTTTTGAAGCGAGCACATCTTGCTCTGCTGAGGATCTTCACGCAGGGTGGGGTTAGCAAGAGCTAATGCTAGCTTGCATCCTCTCTGTTTTGATATGCCTTGTTAGTTTATATTTTCTTATTCACATGAAGATTTTCAACAACATTCAGCTGTGAAAAAGTAATGTTGTTCTCCTGTTTGAGAGCCAATGCAACACCAACTTATTTTTTTCCATAATCAAGCAACGCTACAAAATGTGTGTTTTTTTGTTGTTTTTTTTTTAAATATGCCTGTAATCAGTAAGCAATAACATCTAAAGATTCAATGGGTGGAGATCTCTTTTTAGAACAAACATCAGCTTTTCTTCGCTTGTCGCAGAAAATCATCCATAACTGTCCATGGCTAATTGTAGGCCTCGCAGTAGTTTATAATCTCAACAAGACTTACTTAGATTTGTTGTACTCAAACTCGATATGGAGGCAGTCTTCGATTCCAACTTCCATCTTGATAGAGGAGTTGAGTTCAGGGTAGGTGCTCAGTGTGTGGACCACAATGTCCATCTCTTTACTTATGTCATTTAATCTTCTTATCACCGTGGCGCGAAGGAAGTACCTGAAAACGTAAACAGATTTTTACATCCAGTCTGTAAATGTGGCATAAAGACAACGTCGTCGGTTAAACGTTGAACTCGGTGTTGCATGCCAAGCAGGTTAAAATGTAGCCCTTACATTCTCTGCACCTGTAAGGCAGCAGAGTGAATGATCAAACGCACCTTAGCTTGACGTTCTGGCCTGTGTAGGACTCGTAGGGTTTCTCCACGTGTGTGAACTCAAAGTCGAAGGTCTGCGACTGGGTTATTTCACCGGGTCTCGCAAGATCCTTCACCAGGGAAACAAATTCATGATGGTTTCCTCTGTCGTAATACAGCTCTGGGCAAATGTGGGGAGAGAAAGGTGACGTTAAAAAAAAAAAAATATATATATATATATATATATATATATATATATATATATATATATATATAAATAAACATAAGGCAATCTACACAAAATTACATTAAAAATAAAAATATGTCTATGAATGTCCGTACGTTACCCTGCACTTAAATGCTTTTTTTTCTTTTTTTTTTACAACTGCTTGTTATTTATTGATAATGTTGCACATAATTACAATTGATCATTAATTCCTTTTGTCTAAAGAAACTTCAACAACTCTAGCTTTAATCTTTATTTTAAAAAATGTAAACATTTTGGAATATGGTAAGATTTTTTTTTAACAGTAGACAAAACTTGTATTTAAATACAAGTAAGTAATATTTACTCAGCTGAAACCGAAACTACTTGGGACTTTATTTTGTACAGAATATATGAGAAATGGATTTGAAGCTAAAGTTAAGATTTATTTGGAGGGTGAAGAATTAAATAAATAATAATAGTAATAATAATAATAAAATGCCCAAATCTTAAATACAATTAGACCAAGCTTAAATTACATTACGTCCAAGTATTTTTGGTACATTACTATCAATTTATTGGGACAAAGAAACATTCCTGTCTCTTTCACTGAAAATATTAAAAGAATACACTTTATTTTACTACTAAATATTCATACAACTACAGCAGTGTTATCCATAGCATGAGGAGGATCACGTCAGCCCAGGTCTTTCCGTTTCCTTACAGCCATGATCCTCTGATACTTTCAGTTTGGAGTGGCGTTGAACACTTTGTTGTTGATTTCCGCCTGGAGATTTGGGACAAGCCTCCCAACTGAGATGTAGCTACCATCAACTTGTTAGCACGATGAAGCACCACTCAGGTGTTTTGCACCATAATATGTAGGACAAACCCCAGAAATAATTACTATCCGCCTCCATGTACTACTTTCCAGTTTCACATTTAGGCTGCAACCTTCCTTCAGTTCAACTGGGAGCCTTAAGAATAATAGTTTGTTTTTTTAATGCATTTGTTACATTTTATGTTTATATAGTCCATTCAAAGGTAGACAACCCCTAAGACAGCGGTGTCTAAAGTTTGGCACAGGGCCCATTTGTTCACCCCCCTTACCTCAAGTCAAAAATGGGTAAAAATGTAGCCAACAAAATAAAAAGCAATTAATGACTCAAAAATGTGGAAATTGTGTGTGTGTGTTTTTTTTTGTTTTTTTTTGTTTTTTAAATAAGGCAACAGCCCAAAAGGATTTTTCTGTTTTGGATCGCCAATTATATACAGATTTTATTTTAAAAATTAATTTAGTGTTGAGCAGGTAAAAAGTTACACAAAACCCCAAAACAAAACAATTTTGCATTTTTAATTTCATGAATTTTGTGGCCCACAGCAAGTTTAACTTCTTGTCTGGACACCACTGCACTAACATTTTTCCAGATTGCAACCACAAACTTCTATAAATTTTATGGAAATCGTAGTGAACAACTGTAAAATTGTTTACACGTGAATATCTGAGTTTGATTTACACTTTAAGATGGCACTAAACTGAATGCACCAATTGCCTTCAGAAGTTCCTAATTTGTAAATAGTGTTTATCTATGTGTAATTTGGTCTCGGTATAAATCCAGCTGTTCTGTGAAGTCATTATTTGTTTGATGAAGAACATTAGTGAACAAACTGCATCATGATGACCAAAGATTTTGGTTGCAAAACAACATTTTATCTTGTAAAGAACTGTTCAATCAAATATCTAAACATGTACAGAGAGTAGGACAACTGCAAATACCTGTCAACACATGACCGCCCACCTAACCGGTCAAGCAGGGGAAGGGGAATAATAGTGACTCAGATCTGAACCTTCATAAAGATAGTTACAAAGTCAGCCTTCTATACCCTCCATCCAGGATTAATGGGCTAATATCACCAAAACCAGGAAGACGGAGAACATTACTCCAGTTTTGAAGTCCTTAAACTGGCTCCATGTAAGAAGTCTTGTTTAAGTTTACCAGTAACGATGCAGTAGGCTCGGCATCCGCATCGAGACTGTGCTCTGGTTCTGATGAGATCAAAATTGAACTTTTTGGCCAATATACAAAACACTATGTGTCATGGAAAACTAACGCAGCACATCACGCTAAATATAAACTATGCAATGAAGTAGTGACAGCACTGTGTTCTGCAGATGATTTTCTTCAGTGGAGCTGGCCAGAGAGACAATAGATGGAGTTAACTACAAGGTAACCCCGAGTAAAAATATATTTAAAAAAACTGGTTAGAGGCTGCCAAAGATGTGAGACTAGAGAGGAGGTTAACCTTTCAGGACAGTGATCCTAAATATACAACCAGGGCTGCAATTAAGTGGTTTAGAATAATTACTCTAAACCACTTAGTTGTGGTTTAGAGTAATTAAACCACCTAAATCCAGATTATAATCTGTCAATTTGAAACTTTAAAATTGATATACACAAATACTGTCCAACTAATCTGTCAGAGCTTGAACAATTTTTCAAAGAATTCAACAATATTTCACTGGGTTGATTTGGAAAGCTCACAGATGCACACAAAGCTGGTAAATCAAATAAAACCAGCTTGAGATTGTAATGTAAAGAAATATCTGGACAAAAAAAAACCTCCCTAAAATTGACACTGGATATGCTTTTCTAGTAAAAAAAAAAAACCCAACAACAACAGTCTATTGCAATAGACAAGCTTTCCTAAACTACAAATCTTTGCATTTCACAAATATTCTTATGAAGTACACCCAGTGCTTTATGAAGAATAATGCTTAAATTCCGGATCAAAGGAATAACTTGTGATCATTTGTTGCTTTATATGACTAATACTTCCCACCCACCTATTTGGCCGACAAATTCGATTTTGATGCCGTGATGCTCCAGCCTCTTCCCGGGGTTCTTCAGCGTCACATTCACCTTTCCACTGACTGTCTCTCCGTCGTAGAAAAGAAAGTATTTGTCTTTCTTCCCATCTTCGGTCTTGTGTTCAACCTTTTTTCTCGTTTCGGCGTCATTGAGGACTACATCGATTTCTGCACTTTGTCCAAAACTAAAGAAACTCATTATAACGACCAGGATGCTCCAACTCTTATCTCATTAAAGTAGTTGTTATCGCAGCGCAGGGACTTGTTAGCAGGCTGAACCAAGAGGACCCCGTTTTTCAACGATGTTTCGAAGCAGAAAACAAACACACATGAAGGCCTGCAGGGTGTACGAGCTCACTTCCCCTTTTGAGCCCGAATAAAGCACTTAGTCGTGAAGAAACGAATAAATATTGTACAAAAAGAAAAGTCTACTTTGGCTACAGGTCCATACCTACGACAAACTAGCAATATGACGGTAAAAGCAGAACGCACATGAATATGTGTGTTAGCAAATTAGCCGTTTCCGTTTTTTCTCTTCTACGTCGGACTCACTGCAACCATTTAACTGCCTTCAACAAACAGTCTAAGGTGGACTCGGTTATCGCGGCGTAATTTACTCTTACATGTTTGTGGTCTGACAGATAAGACAGAGGATGTTGTCAAACGAGTAAGATGTAACGTTAGCTCATGCTACTTGCGTTGCGTCGACTACTTCCGGGTAGAGGTTTTCAAAATAAAACCGGAAAGAAGCAAATGCGGTGGTAGACCTTTAAAACTCAAACACCACAAGGTGTATATCGATTGATATTAGAAAACGCAATATTTTTAGTTTCCAATAAACTGTATCCCGTTTTTTCATTAGTTGAACATCATTAATTATCATTAATAATAGAAATGAAATGACTGTCCAGCGACTGCTAATTTATCGGCGACTTAAGTTTTCAATATCACCATTTTGCAGATATTTTAAAATAGCACTTTTTAATACGCAGTGCTATCTCATGTAAAAAAAGAAAAAAAACGGCGTTGACTCTGTTTTATTTGTTTAAAGATGTAGCTTATTTATACGTCAGCAATTTTTAGTCAAAAGTTGACATTTCCAAGTTTGAAGCAGTTCCTGGAAATCGAATCAATTTTAGGTTTCTCACCAGTCCCTACCTCAATATAGCCAATATGGCTGCCATAATACAAAGAGGTTGTTCTTGACAATGGTAATTATGTCTTAGCAAGAAATATATAGAACAAAGTGAAATAAAATAATACCCAAACTTTATTAGAGATGAAATAAAAACTACTTATTTGCACATCTGAGAATTTTGGTCACAAAACTTATTTTTATGAGTATATTTCAACAGAATTTTAATGTAAATCTAGCTTGTATTTTTTAATTGTAGTTAGGTTGGTCACTGAATACGATGACCAAATTCCACTAGCTTTTGAAGTGGGAATTGGAGCCTTATTAACTTGAGATTGACATCAGTTTCAGGGTAAGTCAACCCAGTGATACTTATAGTTTAAATAGCCAAAGGTGAAGACCTTTCCTGCTGAATGTTTTGTTCTGATGTTATCTTGTTTTATTATAAGCTTACTTAAACACAGACATTTGTGTTTGCAAATTTTAAAAAATGCAGAAAAGGAGTAATTTTATCAGCCGAAACTTTGGTTCCTACAAAAAAAATCCTTCCTCCATAAATAATTTTCGCAATAGATTCCCTCTCTGGAGCAAACGCTTTCACCAAACTACGTTCTCTACCAGATCTAATAAATCATTCACAAAATGACACCCATTTACTTGTGCAGTTGAAATGTATTTAATAGTAACAAAATAACAACATGTAACATTAATATCAAATGAACAGCAGATGTTTCATAACAGTTCCTGAGTTGTTACACAAAAACATTTGCACACGTCTGCATAGACATAACTGTTGTTACCGACAGACGCAAACACTGCGAAAACACACTTAGTAAATACAATGAAATTTATTTCCGACAAACAGGGTTATTTCGATATATACAATAAGTTATGGAGTGCAATGTAATAAATCAAAAGATCAAAATAGTATGTGTATAAGTACATATTATACTGAATCACAACTGGACAATATGTCCAATACTCACATAAAAAACAAAACAAAAAAAAAACAACTTGTAAAGCACAAAAAGGTCACTTATACACAGAAACAGCACTCCAAAAATCCCAACTCTAACACTTTAATGGTACATATAGACTTTGCAGCATAGTGTGGCATACAGTTTTCAAATGTATCGTTTATTTTTGTACTTGTTAACGTTTGTGAATATGTTTTTATTTATTTTTATTTTTTTTTAAAAAAAGGGCTGATACAGTGTGCCTTATGAGTTGGATCTGGATCAGCCTTTAGCAGTCCGCTACTTTAAGCCTGCGTATCTACAGTATATACAACGTTTGTTCGTAAGTGAAACGATTTGTAGGTGAAACAATTAAGGATGGCTTTTGATCTAATGTAAAAGAGTTTTCAAAAACAAGCTTGCTCAGTAAAAAACTTGAAACATCATATAAAAAAAGGATTATTTGAAAAAAATGGAGAGGGGCGAGGGGAGGATGTAGCTTACAGTAACCTGTGATAACACTGAGGGCCAAATATCAAATTTCACAGCTTTGAAATGCTTTCATTGTACAATACAAAAATGTTGGAAAATGAACTTAAACATGAAACGAGTGGTTTGACAACAACAACAATAATAATAACGATAATAATAATAAAAGAAAAACATAACAGGAAAAACAACAAAATCTGAGGTGTAAAAATATTTGGTGCCACAAATCGAATGAATACTTTGGCAAGTCAGTTGAGTTTATGTGCATCCGAGAGTAAATGTGCCATGTTACATCTTAAACTTTGTTAGCTTGCGCATCATTGTTGCTAGGTATCCTTAAAAGTGTTTGTTTCTGCTTCTCCCTGTGATTGTTGTCAAATGATGAATGAAGACTTGTGCCGAAAATGACCCTGTGAAGAACAGAGAAAGAAGAAAAACATCAGTAAATCACACCGTCGTTCATTATGTTCATATTACTGTAAGTCAACTTAATGGCGCTTAGATGCGGTTTGTAATTTCTGAACTTCCTCTACCTCATCTGCGTCAGCATAGTCAATAGCAGGAGCCTGTGCAGGAGTATTGTAACTATGACAGAAAAAAACAGGGAACGAAATGAAAACGCGACACCTTCGGTGGATTTTACTACATCTTCAGAGCTGCACCGGTTTACTCACTTGTTTCCATTGTAAACGCTTTTGTAACAGCACAAACGTTTCATTAAATAAATCACAAAAATCAAAGTGACAACTGCCATCAGTCCGCCGCAAGACTGGAGGAAAATTCCAAGGACGTCAACGTCACCTGCAACGAGACACGGAGCAAAATCAGATGGCGACTAAAATGGGAAAATCCAAAATGTCAACTTCTCGCCGGAAATTGAATAAACCATAGCTAAGATTTTACAGGTTGCAGAGCTACATGTAGAAATACACCGCTGAGTCAGAAACAACCCATCAGAGAATGCTGCAAGTCAATGATGCAATTCTCTGGGTTTCCTCAGTTAATACACTTTTAAAACCAATTTCGATAATTAACTGAACTTTACTGGATGGCTTCATAACTGAGACCAATTAGAATGTTTGTGTGGTCAGTCTGAATTGACGTTTTGTTTTTTTTCCAAAGTGCCTTGAGATGATGTGTTGTGAGTCGGCGCTATGTTAATAAGCTGAATTGACAGGAATCACTCACAGACATCCATTACTTTCGGAGAACACTGAGCGTTTCCAGCGTCGTTCTTCGCCTGGCAGTAGTACTCGCCTGCATCCTCTTTCCTCACACGTCGAAATTTCTGTGGGGATCGTTTTGAAAACCTTCTCAGTATCTCATTCACAAAGCAAAAAGCAATAACGCGAAGAAGGTGGTTATCTAAATATGATCTTCTGCAACCAGCACAACAGCAGGCACGAGGCCACAGCAAGAATAAAGCTAAAAAGTTTCCCCAAAGAAAACTCTGTGGAAGTCAGGTTAATAATAGATCAATGATGGTATTTCTTTTTGGAGCTTTTTATGCATTTTGGCTGTTCATCTGCACAGAAACTCAGTTTAATAACAGCAAAAACTACTAGTGACCAAAGTAGACATTCCAGGAACCTGTATTTGTGTTTGCGTGTGTACATAGGAAAACTGAGATATGGGGTCCTCTGCAATCTGCAACAAATAATACAACAATATATCGACATGGTCTTGTGTTTTATCGATTTCATATTCTAAAAAGCTCTTTAAAAGTAGTTCAACCTATACGTCATCTGTCCACATAAATGACCCTCTTCACGTCATGTGTAATTCCTAACAGGAAGTCGTGGTGGTTTTGAAACAATCTGATTGGCTGCCAGAGATTTTAGCTTTGCACTACACTGCCCCCTACGGGTTTGGCAGGTTTTCAACGACGTTCAAGCACAGATTTGTGCGAGTTTATGTGGATGAAACTGAAACTGATACCGAGTGTACCATTTAATTTATTTAAACGACGTGGTGGAGATGTTCCTTTTTTTTTTTTTTTTTTTTTTT
>NW_015112617.1:1293489-1318885 GCF_001443285.1 Poecilia latipinna | reverse complement strand
GTTACTTTTTTATTTGTTTAAACAACGGGGGGGGGAGTTTCTTTTTTTTTTTTTTTTTTTTTTTAGATTTGGCTACGCGTGTACAAGATCTTGGAGTTTATCTTTTTCTGTCACTAACATGATGGTAAAGACAGAGATGAAACTGAGTCACATAAACCACTCACTTTTGAGACACGCTCACCGTGTGATCAACAAACAAATCATGAGAAATACTTAATTAATAGTCGTTCTTGGTTTTTAGAAATGACCTAACTTCTAATGACCATTCTTTGTTTCAGAAGATATGCAAGATCTTGATTTTTGAAGTTTGGTAAATCAAACACTAAAAACACAAATCATTTCCTATACTTATCCAGACTTGAAACATTAAGAAAAAATAAACTGCACTTAATAAATATAAGTACAGTTAGCTTTTCTCCTAAATTTAATTATGTCAAGTTGGCAGCACAATTTGTAGTGAAATTCTCTCTTTGCAGGAGCCTTGTGAAGTACATAAATATTCAAACTGTGAGCCTCAGTGGGTGAGGTTGGATAGGCAACACAAGTGCTATAATTCAGCTAAAGCTGATCATATAAAAAAAAATTCTAAATTCGGTTGACAACATCTAAAATGTTGTTAAAGATGTGACTCATAATTTTCATCTGTTTATAGATGGGTTTATTTTATTTTAATTTATTTTTTAGTAAATTATAAACATGGCAGATCGAATGCACCATTCTCCTCCTTTCATATGACAGCTAAGCTTTCTCAGAGGATATCTTTGCACAGAGGGATTAATCCTGCAATTAGTCATTCAATGGTTAAGGTTTTATTCAGATTAAGCTGTTTATGTTACATAAGCTGTAACAAACTACGTTTAAGACTAAAGATTTCCACTGAAATAGATTTCAAAAAGAAACTCATTTCAGCTACTATAGAACTAACAATTCTACAAATAGTGAGTTTTTTTTTTTTTTTTACTGTCTACATTAAATTAATTAAGAAATAGTGGATTTTTACGATGCTTTTGTGTCTTCTTACCAAGCTTCCAGTGTCCGGGTTGATAATGTAGGAGAAGTTGACGAATCTCTGGCTGGTTTTTGGATCTTGAGGAAGCTCCTCGTTGTTGTGGAACCAGCGGTACTGAGAGGCCGGGAAGCCCTCGTTCTCCAAACATCGCAGCTCCGTTGACGTTCCCACGGTGACGGACTCCGGCACGCTGCACCGCGGCACGACGGGTTTCACTGCACACAAGCAAAAAAATAAATAAAAATAAATAAATAAATAAATAAATTCCCTTCAGTACAACGGCTTTAAACTTTTCTATTATCTTTAGCTTTTTAACCTGATCACATGGTGAAAATAAATGTGTCATGTGACAACTGAAGCCTGTAATCTGATAACAGAAGAAAAGTGATTTCACCAGAGATGCACAGCTAAGAGGTTTTTTTTTGTTTGTTTGTTTTTGGCAGATCTCCAAGCTGAGGTTTTTGTAAAGCTCTCGAATTTTGTCTGATTCCAACTTCTATTTGCTTTAACATAAGAAGGTATCAAACCATTTCTAAAATATTTTCCCAAGCATTAAGCAGAGGCAACATCTCACCACGTGTGAAAGAGCGGATGCTGCAAAACTTTATTCTATCAGCGTGTTGAGTGCAGCAAGTGTTACAAAAATGACAATTAAATAATTTACAGATCTTTAAAGGCTGCTAACATTTCCAAGTCTAGCATGACTTCATGCAAGACGGCGCTAGAAAGGATAAAACAGAGCAACTTTCCTGGAATATGTTTAACCTTCCTGTTATATGCCGAAAGTCTCACTCTCTCTCACCTTCTCGCAGCCTGAATGAACCACAGCTACGTGTCGACACACTCTCTAGAAAATACAGCTTCCTCTTAAATAGCTTCTTATGTCGTCCTCACTCAGGGTCTCACCAACTGAAGTTTAAGACTTTTTAAGACCATTATTAATTAAATTTAAGACTTTTATCATGACCAAAATGTATAAAAGAAAGTTGCATATCTATATTTATGTGTGTATAGTAATGGTATTCCTTGTGAGATTATAGACATCGTCATGTTCTAATATTAGTTGAAGAGGTTAATTACAGTCCTTTAAATCTTTTTTCCCATTTGTAATCATAGATGAATCTGCGTCTCTCGGTTTTCATTTTGGTTTCATGATCCTTCTCATTATCAGCTGTAAGATTTTCCGTAAAAACAACTTTGTTGAAGTAAAATTCTTCAGACTGGTGCTTGACCACCATGTTTAAAGGCCACCAACCCTCTGACTTTGGAGTTTGTGTCGATCTTAGATCAGTGCTTGCAGTAGCAGGGGTGACTGTTTTTTGTGGAGCCTTAGCAGCAGACCTAAATGTGACATTTCTGTTTGTGACTCTTGGCAGCAGTTTTGTGCTTCTCACACTGCATGGTAGACGCAAAAAAGCTAGCTAGTCAGCTAGCAAGGGTATGTTAGAAACTAGTTACTGTTAGCCTGAACCGCTTCGAGTCACAGAACGAAATGAAGATGTCTGCGCTTAGCTCAAACTTTTGCGCAACACAAAAATCACAATGTAGGAAATATAAAATTAAATAGTCCTGCCATGACAAAATTTAAGACCAGAGATTAGCTTATTTAAGGCCAACATACATAATTTAAAATGAATTTTAAAAACTTTAAGACCTCAATTTGAAATACCATAATCTAAGAGTTTTTAACATTTTTTATGGATGTATAGACACTGTGACCTAGACTGTAAATAGGTTTGAGCCTTCCTTCCTCAGTGTCTGAAGTGAAAAATGTTGCTGTCACAGCGACTTGGTAGCACTTAGAGTGATTGACTTCTGAGACAGGACGTCACCAGTCAGAACCTTTACAGCTAAAAACCGATGAATTCAAGTCACCTGCTGATTTCTAGATATTTTACGTTCTCATTGGGGTTTCATGTAGAAAATGAATTAAAACTCTAATAGGACAGCCATATATCACCAAAATAATGATTAGGTATGTTAACTGACTGAACTGATTTGAACCGGGAAGCTGATAAGACTACACATATGTACGCAGTCATGAAGCTTCGGTGCAGATTCAATCTGGAAGACTCTTTAGCCTCATCTGCCTCATCAATCAGCGTCTCCCTCTCTTCACCCTGGACCTATCAGCGTTGGATCAAGCCTCGCTTCGGCCAATCATTGTTCGAGCTCCAGTTGAAAGGACCTCCTGGCCACGGCCTCCTCCGCTTACCAGCTGCGATCTACCCACCTCCGCCCCATCTCCACCTTCTGCTCCTGGCTCTCAGGCCACATCCTTCTTCGACCGCTGCCACCAGTACAGGCCCCGGGGGGATTACATTCCTATGCAGCATCAGGAATGTTTATCGAGCTTATCGAAGATCCAGCTCGACATCCCCGGCCGGGGCCTGAACGCCAAAGGACTCTAATGTTTATTTGTCATTAAACTTTATTAATCGCTTTCTTTCTCTGTCTGAGTCTCTCCAGATTGAATTTGATTTGTGTATTCCACAAACAGCAAAGACTGCTGACTCTCCTTCTTTTAGTTGTCTCTGTGCATGTCGGAGTGTACTCAAGGGCTTATGTCTAAATATAAAGTTGAAATTGCCAGCCTGTGGTGCTGGGTCAAACAGTGCGACCATTAAGGAATACAAAGTTTCACAGTGACAATGATAAAACTGGTCAGAGAGCCTCCACATGGCAGCCAGTGAGTTCCACATTGTTAGTATTTACTTTTGTAACATTACAAATTCAAAAATAGCTGAAATTAACTCCATAAGCTGCACTTAACATTTGTTTATTTCTGTGTAAATTAAGGCAGATATGTTGTAATTTTCCTCTGATGATCATGTCAGACAAAGAAAAAACACGCTAAAGAAAGTAGGGCTGTAGCGATACACTAATCTTACGATACAATATGATACACGGTATTCTGTTCACGATACCATATATCACAATATTCAGCAAACTATATGATTCAATACATTTTTAAGATTTTCTGAAAGATTTTAGAGGGACAGAGTGATTGTGGTGACATTTTGTGGCTGTTCTATAGACTTGGATTAAATTAATTGAACTGCTGGTTTAACACTGATGTAATAAATGTTGTTTTTGTTATACATTTGTTATTCGTTTGCTATGTTTAAATGTTAATTGTGTGGCTTTGTGTATTTGGTTATGCAAAAAAGGAACCCTTTTTGTCTTATTCACTTATATTAGATAATGTAATTGGTCTATTTCATTTGATTATGTAATTAATTGTAACTGGCTGTTTCATTACATGCCATTTTTAATGTACATGTGCAACTGGGTCATGTGTGATAGCTGTCATTTAATTCATGTGGACTTGACATAAAACTCAAAGTAGGACTTAATGTATCGATACTTGCGTATGAAAAATTTATACTTTCTTAGGAAAAAAAATATATCGATAAATATAAATTATACAGCCATAAAAGAAAGTATTGCAGAACCCATTAGCTCATCCTGCAAGCATCTCCCAAGGCAGCTTATGGTTGTCTAGCAATTTCACGTGAGTGCACATCATATTTTAGGGACAAAGGGACATTGATCTTCTAGTCAGATGTGGAAGTGCTTACTTGAAACAAGAGACACTGATTCTTAGCTTAACTTTGCGGTATTTTGTTCTTAAAATATGTTTAACATAGTGCATCTCAGTCACTGAGTCAGAACCACATTTTCTCCCTGTACCTCGAACTGCAAGACTAATAAGAATCTCATCAAAGTCCCTCTGATCTTCGATGGCGGCCACTTCGCAGCGGTACTCGGCGGTGTCGGCCCGAGAGGTGTTGAAGATCAGAATGTTGGCTGGCTCTCTGAGCTGGGCTCTGTTCTCCAGGTCCCCTTTTCAGAAGAGAGAAGAAAACACTTTACAGTTCCTCATTCAAACACACAGTGCGGCTTCACGCTTCAGAAACAGAGCTCTCCAAAGGGCCCATTCATTCGCGCCGAGTTCCGAGGCGTCGCTTTGAAACGCTGCGGAGTTTCTCCCTCCCCCAAGAGACATGCACTCCGAGAGGTTCACCTGAGATCTTGTTCTGGAAGTACACATAACTGGGAACGCCATTTTTGATCTTCTTCCACTCTATCCTGGGGTTGTTTGTTGAGATAGACTCTATTAAACAGGTCAGTTCAATGGCTGTGGAAAGAAAGCAAAAACACGTGAGAGAAAAGAGGGGCAGGGGCCGGGGAGGGGGAAGAGTGAGAGACGGAGAGCCCGGGTCAGGGAAATAAAAGGTACTTTGGATAAAAAGGTTAGATTTATTCTCCTGCAACTTACGCTCAAACTCATTTGCCCAAACAATCTTGTCTGTGGTTCGAAGGATTACCCCAAGCGATGATGGAATGTGGCCTGTGGGGACAAAGGCAAAACAAAAAATAAATAAATAAATAAATAAATAAAATAAACAACTTACTAAATGCTGAGTAACCCTCAGAGCAAAAAAAATAAATAAATAAAAAAAATGAAGCATTTTCATCAGGAGACATTATTAATCAGGCATGTTGCCTAATAACCAGTGGATTAAACAGATAAATCAGGAGAGCGTGCGAGCCTTGGGATCTGATTCAGTGTGAAAACGTCTCATTAATTACTTCCTATTTATATATTTAAGAGGACTAATGCCTCGGGCTAAAACAGTTGAGTTCTACTACTTAATGAACACGTGGACCACACAGGAAAAGGCTTTTGGAATCGACTTGTAGCAGAAATATTCCCACTTAATATCTCTGTAGATTGCTCAATCACATATAATAAGGTAATTATTTAAAAGTGGATTAACTGTATGGTAAATGCAAACTAAATAATCAACGATTATCACGAAGCAAATACAAATGTTTTGACGATTAGCCAGACTTTAAATGTCTCTGCTCAACTCCAGCTGAACTTTTGGTTCCATTACAGGTTGCTTGGAGAGATTCAGGAGAACGCAGCAACATGATAAGAGTGTACTTCTCAAGCACGTCTTGTTTTAAGAGGAGACTACAGTACTGCAGTTCAGCGCTGGAAACAAAGTGGCAGAGCTTTCTTTCAGTTTTATTTATTTATAAGCTGAGATGCACAGGGAAATCGGCTGGTAACTGGTGTTGTCCAATTTTTACCTTAAATGGCTTTAAAAATTATTTAAAAATAAACTATTGGTCAATCATCCATATTTAGCTTCCTTCTCGCAGCACCACAGTGAGCTCTCCTGTGAACTTATTAAAGATATTTCAGACCAAACTAGACATATAGAGGCTAGAGTTGCTCACCCAGAGTTTGTAGGAAATAAATTACAACAATATACTGACATTATTTCCTCACATTCAGTGAAATATTGACCTCCAGGTCAAAGCTAACTTGGGCGAAGTTGTCTTGACTTGCGCTCTGAAGTGGCCAATCAGATGTCAGGGTTTCTGTAGAAGCTGTCTAATCCCGCCCACTGAGTCTGACTGATAGAGACGACAGTTTAAGCTAATGCTTAACACAAGGAACCTGAAAGGACTTAGTAAGTCATGAAATACCTTTATCTAGCAAATTAAATTAAATCAACACATTTAATTGAGGCACATATAATTAATTCTATGCTAAACACATAATTTCTATATTCTGTATTAAATAATTAAGTTATTTGTTTATTATAATTTAGCCCTCTCACCTCACAAATTCCTTCCAATAGACTCAGATTATTGTTGGGGACTTATACATAAATGTGGTAGTCTTGTACTTCCTTCATTTTCTATCACATTTACAACAAACATATCTAAAAAAAACAACAACAAAAAAAAAAAACTGCAGGATTTTTTTTCTCCTTATCTTATGCTTTATAACAATCAGAAATAAAAACATTATTAAATCAAAATCAGAAGTCAAGGAAAATTGGAAGCTAACCGAATCAGCGCTTACCAAAAGATGTTCAGTAAACATTTTCTTGAGTAAAGTAGGCACGTGTTTGCTTTTGAACCATAATTAATCTACCATCTAGATTTCCCTCTGGTACAAACAAAACACATGATATGAACTTAATTTTAGGTTCACTGATTGAATCAACTGCTCAGAGCAATTTGTGTTATTTCATAAATGTCAGACCATGAAAGGAAGTGGCATAATTCACAAGTTCCATCGAAAACGGACCAGAAACAAACCACCAAAAAAAACAAAAGCCAGTTTAATTGGTAAATAACTGAATTTGAGAGTAAGGGGCAGGGTACAACAAGACAATAAATTAAGAAAATCTTCAAATCGTTAATCGGCGTGTCTGTGTTTAGTCACTGGTACCCTGTATTCAACCTTTTTTTTTTTTTTGCCTAGGCCACATCTAAATGCAGTAATTGCTTGGTAGACATGCAAATAATGGCTCCCACGCTGAGTAATGAAAGCGTTCCTGCTCGCAGTAGGGGAAGAGCAACTGGGATTGTAAATGAGGGCAGGAATAAGACAATAATAATCAGCCGAGCAAATCCTGAATACAACGAGACGTGCCTGTTCGCCTGAGGGACTGCGAATTCAGAGGTATTTATTCAACACATCCTTGTTAGCAGATGAGTGACCCTGAGACGTTGCTGCGCAGTACAACAAAAGGGGGAGGGATGACTGTTGCTTAATCAGAAAAACGAAGAAGAAACGCGGGGTCCCGCCAAAGTATCCGGTCATGTAAACACAGCCGAGGACGCTGATGAGATTTGACTCCCGGGTCTCTGCTTCCGTCTCTGATGCTGACTTTCCCACTCTGTACATCAGGATCTATTTTTACTGCAGCTGTGACTGGACATCCTGTGAAACACGAGGAGACTCCGTTCAACAAACGCGTCCCCCGCATATCCTTGTACAGTCTTTGAGGCGCGATTATGCTGCTCCTTCTGCAGCCGCGGACGCTGTGGAGCAAAGACTAGACACAATTCAGAACAAAGACAAATCGCTTCTACCCATGATCTCAAAATGGAAACCTACCAGGACGTGGTTGTCCAACTAAGCAAGGGGTCGGCCACCTTTACAAGCCAAAAAGTCTCATTTTGGTCTCGCTTCTGCCGTATGAAATTTGCCCTGACCTGCAAAATCTGCATGGTCCTCAAGAAAAAAAGCAGAGTCAAGTTTTATATTAAATGAATGCAACATCCCTTATGCTGCGATGTTTTTTAGGATTATCGCGGCCTAAAATGACTGATTTTGCGGCACCTTTTTCAACATGATCTTACAAAAAGCTGAAATTGCTGCACATAACTTTCCCCCAAAAACACAGAATTTTAATAGTTAATATTTGAAGTGCAAATAATATTTTCATCTTCTTGAAATAAAACTCGTAAAACAAATAAAATCATGTCCTGAGGAGTTGTAAAAGTGAAAAAGAGGAATTTCATATGTGGTGATTCAAGTTAGTATGAACTGTTTACACGGTGTAAGCAAATCTTACAGAACATCTAAAAAATAAAAAATAAAAAAAATAGGCAAATGTCACTGTTTAGCATTTGCTTTCATCTTGTAGATTCGATTCTCAAGAGAAGTTGTGAAACAGGAAGTTAAATTAGTAGTAGGCCTAAAGGGAGTTGGTCAAAACTCAGCCGAGTGGTCAGATAAAAGTGAAAATTGCAAGTGTGTGTAAAATTTTCAAGTGATGCGTATGTTTTCATTAGTAGCTGTTAGTAGGGCTTCATGGAGGCCCTGATATTTATGGAGTAAATAGAAATATCATGTAGTCTCTGACTTAACAAAGACACATTCCTATGTTAATATCATTTAGCAGCGGAGGTTCTTTGCCAGTGATGTATTGTAAAAACGGCTAAACTTATATCATATATTACCTTTATATCTAAAACACTGTTCATTTTTTTAATCACATTTGGTCAATGTTTGTCAACAATGTTTGTTTATTGTTTTCAGTTGTTGTTTTTTACTTTGGGTATTTGAAATTTCTTCCAGTTCCAGGGTTAAATGTTCTTTACAAAATTAAAGTTTACTAGTCTTTGAGAGAGCAAACTCGCATTATTATGCTACTATCAATATACTGGTTGAAAACGGTTTCAAAACAACAATATTATCGTTTATCGCAATAATTACTGGAACAAAATATCGTCCAGCGAACTTCACATTTTTCTGATTTTATTTGGACAGGGCTTTGTAAATTATGGATATGTTTTATTTTTACTTCAAAATTATGCTTAACCCTTTTATGCATGAATTACGATCCATTGTGTCAGGATTTTTTTCCATTTTTTTATTTTCTTAAGGTATAAAAAAAGGTAGGAAAAAATTTTGTAAAGAAAAATATATATATATATTTTTTTTTAGGTGATCAATTGTAATTTTCTCCAAATACAAAGTTGTTATTTGAAAAATACATCAGTAGTATTGTTCTTTAGGGGTTATCTGATGTCACAATATTTCTTTTTACCTGCAAGAGTCGTCTACAGTAGAAGGAGGGACCGGGTCGGTCGGCATGCTTTTTTGGCTGTCGGCCATATTGGATTTAACAAAAATAATTTCTTGCATTTGTAGCTGATGGCCAGTAGTTGATAGTGTATTTTATGATGCATTAGTGTCCACTTCAGTGGTGTATGTGCATTTATAACAAAAAAATCCACAAGAAGCACAAGAAAATGTCTTTTATATAGCTGTCCACTGTAGTGACCGCTATGCATGAAAGGGTTAAAAATCCTAGTAAAAAGGAAGTGAAGTTTGTGATTATATTGTGAGAAAAAATAATAAAATAGGTCATAAACTGTTTCAGGACATTTAACCAGATGAGAAAGAAAACAAAACCCGGAGGCTTTCCCAGTCGTACGGGTTGCGATGTGTGTAATGAGTTGCTCTAAGTTAACAGACAATATTTGGTATACAGATTTGAAGGGAACATCTGTTTTGATAAGTACATTAAACAAAAGGTCACTGCCCTCATGTCCATTTAGCGGAAAAAGGCCCAGTTCTCAAACTGTCTTAATTGGATTTCACAATAAACTGGATTTGTGGCTGCGGGTTAAACTGGGCCACAATGTATAAAGAAGTGGACCACTTCCATAAAATTAACACTTTGTAGAGTTTTTTTTTTCAGGCCGTGGGAACAACTGAGTGCACTCAATTAACCAGACAATGTGCAGCTAATTATTAATGCCAGATTATAATAAAAGCATCTAAACAGACATGCTTTGTCCCCCGGTGACACGATCAGGTCTGAAGAGACGATGACGGCATTTCTGGTTTGTTAAAATAATCTCGCTGGGGGGGGAAAAAAAAAAAAAAAAAAAAGAAGGCAAATGCAGGGCCTTATTTTAATCCCTCGCTTATTGTGAGGCGCAAACGAAATGGGTTCTATAGCCTGTTCGGAGGCAACCCCGCTTTTAAATAGCCAAATTCTGAAATCCTCTTATGAAAACCCGACCGAGCTCGTCCCCATCCGCGCAACCGAAGTTGTTGATCCTCTGCCTCTATAAAAAGCCTATTCCCAGACATTCCAGTGCTGTCGCTGCAAATATGCTGAAAAGGCCGAGGCTGGAAGCCAGGACCAGTGGGATTCACAGGACGGAGTGTGTAATAAAAAAAATCCTTCCAGTAGATTACACAGAGGCAGCCGAGTTGTTATTTAGTACTGGAGGGACTGGTATGATAGGGGCAGATGAACTGTGCTTCGCCCTTGTCTTGGTCTTCTTAAATCACCGGAGACGACAAGTATGATGACACAGGCTGAGGAAAAACCCAGAAACGGAGCCTCAGTTTTCTCCACCTCTAGCAGCTCCACAGTCCTCGGGAGACACAAAGACCAACTGATGAATGCATTAAGTTTTGATGTGAAATGATCCGAGATGCAAAACATGACAAAGTTTTTACTCGATTGAATTGATTTGATGGAGTGGTTCTCACCTCTTTTCCTCTGGGAATCATGAATTAATATGAGTTACAGCAACATTTAATTTCCCTATGGGATTAATAAGGTACTTTCTGAATTTTAATTTTAGGCCACCACACGCCTGACTTGAATAAATGGGTTTTTGATGCCAAGGATTTATCGTTTTTCTCTTTCTACCAGAAAGAATGACAAAAATTCTTCAGTCTGGTGTTTTGGCCTCAACTTGCCCTTTTTTTTGAAAGACCATTGTATTTGCAGAGATGTCATAATTCATTTAATGAGTTTTTTTTTCTGCTGTTTTGTTTATTTATTTTGGATATTTAAAATGTCTCCCACTTCGAGAGTTAAATATTAATTAGAATTTAAAGTTTATTGATCTTTGAGAATGTATTCTTGCATTATTATGCCATTACATTACTTTAAAATGGTATCAAAGCAACAATATCACGATAACTTCTGGGACAATTTATCGTCTAGCAAAATCTGTGATCGTGACAGTCCTGGTTTAAAACTGTCTGTTTTGTGTGGCTTGCTCAACGAAAGCATTTGTAAGTGTGAAAATATGATTAAATTTCGTTACTGCATTTAGTTAGGTGTTACCGATCACACTTCTTTATAAGACTGGTGTCCCAAATAAACGTATCAACATTAATATGGATTTTTCGAGAGCAGTATTTGTGTTTGTGGGGCTGTGAATGCTCTCTCATGCAGTCACAGCCATACAGCTACCTGAATAAAGAAGTAATAAATAGTTCTTATCGTCTCTTTTATTGTTGTGACAAAAGTGCCACGAAATATCGTGATAAAACTTCCAGTCCATATCGGTCACCTCTGGTTGCCGAGTGGTGTTAGGGCAGATTCACTCTTAAAAAGGGGGGAAATTTCACTGAATTAATGACACAGCAGCAAATTGGATAGGCAAAGACAACAGTAAGAGATAAAGATTACAAAGGAAAGTAAAGAAAGAAACATAAAGGCATTTATAGCAATGATTTGAATAGACTATATCTGCTTGTCTTCACTAAAATGTGATTTAAAAGAAAAAGAAAACAGATTATTCCGAAGTTGGGCAAACTGAACCACACGTCTTCATTAAAAAATTAGAATAAAATGAGAGCAGAAGCCTCACTTAGGCTTCATTTAACCAAAAGAATCCAGCTTTATGTGCCACCGCTGCGCCTCAAGGATGAATTAAACAATGCTCCGTCTTCTCCTTATTCATTATTCAGAGTCTTGGAAAACTTGAGTTTAGACAGTTGTATACTGTCAACTCCTGTCTGAAAGCGTGCATTTTCATCATTTTCATCATTTCTCCTGTACTCCCCCCTCCAACATCCATCACAGGTCACTCCCGGGCGTTGACATTGGTGTACAATATTGATCCCTGGCCGATATTCGGTTGAGAAAGTCGACTCTTTGTCAGGAGATTTCTACTGATGCTAAAACGGATACAAGCGCCCCGCCTTCATCATTTTGCTCCTACGAAAGTATTCCCATCTTATTGAACACACCGTTATGATTAGAGATGCACATTTTAAGAGTTTTCCTTGCAAATTTCTAGTTTTGTTTACGGGCTGGTCTGCTAATTTCATTTATTTTTTTACCCAAAGAAAAATAACCAGCGATGGAGAAACAAAAATAGCTTTGGGTTATTAGTGGATTTGAATCCGTTGTTATGATGTTGTATGAAGGAATTACAATAAAATCTCTATTTATACTTATGTCTCTTAGTTTTACCTTTATTTATTTTTACTAAATCAGCATTTATAGACTGACAATGTTGTAAGTTCTTTGTTTGGATGAATTTAATTTTTTTTGTAATTTGACCTGCTCATCAGTCTATCATGTTGTCCAATTGAAAATGCAGACATATAACTATGTAGTACAGTTACACACTCAATGGGTTAATATGTTAACACTCGCTATTCACGAGCAAAATAAATAAATTTGGGCCAAAATCTAATTTTCTGCCAAATTGGAGACACACAAAGTCTTCAGCTGTGAAGATGAAAGTAAGTAAAACACATCATCCTGTTTTCAGTCAACTATATTCTCACTTACTAATAACTTACTGGAAAAATAACTTTACAAATTGTATATGTCTACAGAGAATAAGCGAAGCCCAGTGAGTTGAGCTCTTTGGTGTTTTTTTTTTGTGTTTTTTTTTTTTAGCTCAGAGTATTTTAGATGCATGCATGCAGCAAATTTCTGTATGCTGTCTAGCAGGCCTGGGATTTCAAATACCCACAGGTCACCACCATGTGGCTGTCCTATTGCTTCAAACCAAACATTTGTTCTTATTCTGGAAATTTCCTCAGAGACATCTGCTAAAGAAAAGCAAACACAGATGCTCCTATGTTTGTACAATAAAAAAACAGAAAAGAAAAAACAAATAATAGTTTAGTTTGTCTTTTTTACTCAATGCTGTGCCATTAACAAAAGGCTGAATAATGTTTTATGTTGTTGTTGTTGTTGCTTATGTGCGTTTAAACCCCATTTTTGGTCTTAATTCAAGGCTAGTTTTAGCAATAAAATATTCTAAAAGCTATAGAGCACCACACAAACAGAAACCATCTGAGCTCAGCTGACATTCCACAGCCTGTCCACATCAAGCTAGCCTTCTGGTTAGCGGGCAGAGAGCTCCGACCTAAAGCTCTCGTTCTACTAATGGGACCCAAACCTCGCTAAGTATGCCTTCATGAGAGCTTACAGGGAAGGGGACGAGCAACTCACCTAGGCTGGTGTACAGAACAATGCAGGCGACGAGTCTCGCCATCGCCATCTTGCAGCGTTTCATTCAGGGACCGCCGTACAGCTGCACACACTCAGCACCTCTGAGAGGTATGAGGATGGGTTCCGAACTGACTGGTGGATGTTGCCATCGACGAGTTTCCATAGCTACAAGCGTGGACCGTGTGTATGTGTGAGTGGTGCCCTGAGCGTTGTCTGACAGGCGGTAGGCGGAGTCAAACAATGCCTCATCGTTCTCTCTCTCTCACACACACACACAAAGTACTCTGAGCACATGTTGTCGTGGGAAAGGGGTGACCCGCACCCTCTAGTGGTTACGTGAAAAAAAATTGTAAAAACAGCTGACCGCTTTTTTTTCTTTTTCTTTTTCTTTTTCTTTATTTTACGTTATTTACATTCACTGTTATTGATTTATGCATTTAAACGTTCTCAATAGACATACTGGTCCATACAATAAAAAACTGAATGCAGAGGGAATAAAAGGTAAAAGGTCATAAGGGGCAAGTGATTGACGCGTCAGCACGGACAAGTTGTGTTTGTTTTTTCTAGAATGTGATGTTCGTTTTTAAAAAAATATTCATAAATTAGCAAATGTAACATCAAGCCCTAGTATTTAATAACCACGTTTCATTTCTGCGAAATTATCAGGGCTATTCTAGGCAGAAAAACAAAGGAAGAGTAAATTTCTGCCAAAAAAAAAAAAAAAAAAGCTCAGAAATCTTCTAGAAGAAAAAAAACCATGGACATTTCTGAGTTTCAAAAGTTGAAAGGTTTCGATAATTGGAAACTTTATGAGTTTTAAAAGTGCAAACATTTTCTATTCACTGACATAAGTAAACAGCATTTTGGAGGAAAAAATAGCATCATATACAGACAGTGAAAGATGGTGGTAGTAGTGTGATGGTCTGGGGCTGCTTCATTTGTTCCCCTCAAGGAAAACTAAATATCCTCAGGAGAAAAGTTTTAAAAGTCACATAAAGACAAAGACTGAGCTGTGGCCACACAAACTGTCACGTGATTGGATTCGACTTTTAATCCAAGGATCCAAGGACAAAAATATAAGCTGATCAACTGTGTTTATTATGATAGTAAAGAAAAAAAAAAGAAAAGAAAAGAAAAAAAAACCTTGAAAAATTTGACTATAAAATATTAGTGTCTGTAAATCCGTACCAGGGATTTCTTGTATCAATTAGCATGATTTAGAGTAGAAAACACTACAAGGGCATCGGAGCTGAAGAGGCACTGACTGGAAACAACGCAACATGATGATGCAAGTGTGCTTTCTAATGTCAACACCAGTCCTTTTTCCACCAGACCAAACATTCCCAAACTGGGGCATGCATGAGTCACAGATGATGCTAAAATAAATAAATAACAATTTTTTTTTTTTTTAAAAAAGGACCTAAAATATTTTTTGGCAATATTTGCATCCACTACAAGAGAAATTAATTTACACATAAGGTTGTCTCTTTCACGGGATAAGTTTTTTTATTTTACTGAACTCCTATCAAATTCCACCAACATACAGCAGGGGGCAGTATAAAACCAGAAACGAATTTATGTGTTAATTAAAACCCTGATTTGAATTTATGTTTACATTCTGAATTTATTTGAGTTACAAAACTTCCCCTTTAAACAACCTGACTAAATCAACATGTCCTTGTTGTGACAAACCTTACTGCATCGGTTATTTTTTATCTCAGAGTGGCAGCCTAAAACAGCTATTTTGATTATTTTGGGGAGGGAAAATCGATAAAGCCTTTTCAATGCATTCTTTACACACTGAATACATTTTCTGGCGATGCAAAATATGTATATACTTTAAATTATCACTCACCTATTTCCTCTCAGAGCCTTTATTTGACCTCACTACACAGATCTAATACAAGTTGTGGTTGATTTAAGGTGCTGAATATGCGCAGGATATTAAAGAGTATTAGCTGGCACCTTTATCGAAAACCCTAAATTGAAAGTGCAAATTTCTTTTAAATTGAAGTAGATAAGGGAAAATGCCACCTGTGCAGGCTGAATAAGCCGAAACAATTTATCATCCTTAGTCTTTCCTGATTTTTTATATTTGATTTTGAGTCACATGCAGCCCTGTGAGAAAGTTAGGCCAGAATCTGTACAGATATCCTATATTTCTGCTTTTTTTCCCTTGTCCTTTGAATGTTGCAGATCATTCATGAAATGTTAATATCCAACAACAACATTCTAAGCAAGCACAAAAAAAGCAGCATTGAAATTATGATTTCAACAATTACTGAAAAAAGCAAATGGACGAAGCTCCTCCTCAGAGTTGCAGTTTCCAAGTTTCCAAGTTTCTGCACAGAGCAGCACCTCCCCCTGCTACTCCCCCCACTCAGCTCCTTCAGACTAGCAAGCAATTAGTAAACACCTGGTGGATCTGCACATCTGCTGAGCTCATTACACGACTTACTTCTCAGTGCAGCATTGATTAAAATCTTGTTAAAGGGATAATAGAGGAGCACTGTCCTGATGACTTCCTGAACGCGGACTGTTGGAGAGAGCAGGGCTTTCTTAAAGAGACGGTGGCACAATTTCAAGCCATATTTGATATGGACAGCATTTTTATAAGAACTGAAGGTAACATAGTTACTTGATGATGCTATAAAATGCCACTTTTTGCCTGTAAAACACACAATGCTATCTCTTTAACATTTAAAATTTGCAGCCTTTTATTTAAATGCATAAACCCTCCTCCTCCTCAGAATAACTGACAGACACAAAATTTCATTACTTTTTCTATAATTGCCTTAAATATAATTCTGAACCAGTATTTAGATGACAGGTGTTTTCAGGTTGCTATGCTCCAAATATTTTTACACAGGTTTAACATATAAAGACATATAAAGTTTAATATGTACTATTTGGATGTATTCAGGTCATATTTAAGAGTATCTTTAATGGATATTCATATCTCCAACAGCCCGTCTGTAAGAAGAAGAAGAAAAAAAGCCCATATGAGATTCCCATAAAGCCCCCGGCCCCCCTCCTTGCAGCTATTATTAGCAACACCCATGAAGCGAGACGTCTTCTCCTTGCAAAATTTTCTGCCCCCCATTGTTCTTTCACAGACTCCCGGATATAAGCACCAACTATCGAAGCATGAACCTAGACTAAAAAAAAAAAAAAAAAATGTGGAGAATCCTTGACTTGTGCCGCCTTTAATTTTTACCCTGCGAGTCGCTCCTTGCGGCTGACACACATTTGGCTTCAGCTTTAGAAAGCTGCAGGGCTCCTCAGAGCGGGAGAGGGACTCAAAGCAGCAGCTCATGGTTCAGATAAGGAGGCAGCTCAAATTCCCAAACCTGACTGTCAGATGGAGGAGGCTAATGAAAGAACAAAGCAGGGGAGGTTATAGAGTTTCTCCCTCCGTGGACGGCCCGCCTGTGTGTAGGATGCTGTAGCTTTTAAACTGACACGACAGCCTTCATTTTGACTTCGTTCAGCATCAACGTCTACGTGAGGTGTGAGGCGTTTTGAACAGTTTTAAAATCTGCTGACTCTGTATCTGATATGTTTATACTAAAGGTGCCTGACATATTTTGGTATCGATGCGATGCCAAGTAAATCCAGAGTCGATACTGATACCGATACCGATACTTTCTTTATTTAAGTATGATATATCATCAAGCTTCTGATCTGTTAGTGGTTTTTCCTTTGAGTTATTTTGTTAAATTCTAGAACAAAATTTATATAAAGTTTATGGGTGTATACAGAATACTTTAACAACATATTTACATGATAAACAGAAACAATATAAGAACAAAACAAATGTGTGTGGTGTGTGCATTGTTTTCCAAATGAACAGACTACAAAAGAAATATTGTTTAAGACCAATTCAAAACAAAAATCTCTTTTTAAGGTAGAGTTGAAAATAAAAGTTTAAGAGGGAATCTAATACTAAATGATACAATAGTATCAATCCAATACCGATTGCAACTTGGTATCGATATTATTGATATTCTGGATCGATCCGTCCACCAATATATACAAAATCCTTTTTACTGCGACACCCCTAAATGAGATCCAGCCGCAACCAAATGCCTTCAGAAGTCCTAAAAATCGGTAAATAGAATACATCTGTTTCTAGTGTGATGTAATCTGAGTTTAAATAGTGAATAAACAGCATCATGAGGACCAAGGAGTGCCGCAAACACATTAGGGATGAACTTCTCAAGAAGTTCAAAGCAGTTTGAGTTAGGTTATAGAAAGAAAAATAACTCAAGCCTTGAATAGAACCACAGTTCAATCCATTATTTTACAAGACAAAGAGCATGGCTTGAACTGGGGAGCTCTGTAACTTGTCCAGAGTTAACATGGAGCTCCTGGGAACATCACTGAGCCCAAAGCTCATGTGAGAGAAGAACAAAACGCTAAGACAGCTTGAGCTTGCCCCAAGCAATGTAGGGGACATGACAAACATGTGGAAAAAGAACAAATTACTTTTTGGCCTAAGTGCAAACTTGTATGTCTGGTGAAAAACGCTACCCATCCCCACTGTGTACCAAATGGCGGTGGCAGCATTTTCACGGCGCTTTTATTTCAGTGGGGACAGAGAAGATGGTCAGAGGTGATGGGATGAAGCTAAATATAGAGTAATGTTACAATAAGTCTTTAGTGTAAAAATATGCACACCACACTTTTCAGTCTTTTATTCAGGACAAGAAAAAAAGCCATGCAGAATAGTATTGTGTTTTCCACTACAAAACTATGAAATCCCTACAAAATAAACAGAAGTTTGGTTTGGTTCGAAGTGGTCCTACTTATACAAAAGGTGAAACGTTGAAGGGCTGTCGATGCTTTTGCAAGACACTGCAACAATCGGTTTGGGAAAAAAGTAAGCAGGAAATATATATCATGTTTCTAGGTTACTAAACATTTAAACATGCGTGTGTTAGTAATTTAGTGTAAAGGGTCAGTGTCACGTAATATTAAACTTTTTTTTGAGCCTTATTTCTTGTTATAAGGTTATTTCCTAATCAACATTCAACTTTTATGGACGACACTGATCAAAATTTAATGTTTGTTACTGGTTTTCTCAATTGTTGACTGAATGGTGCTTTTTCCTATTGTATTTTTGTGTTTTTATGATGTAAATCACTTTGAACTGCCTTGTTGCTGAAATAAGCTACGAAGCTAAACTTCATTGATTGATCGATTTCACACATCCTTGAATCTCCCATGGCAGCCGTTCGAAGGTGCCTAAATGCCTGCTCATTTTGAAGCCCAGCCCATTTCCACAAAGCTCCTCCTTTAGAGCCCACCCAGCCCCCTCCAGACTAGTGGCAGCAGCAATGAGTGAACAGTAAAAAGCTCCTAAGAATGGTTGTAAATGGCGTAATGAGAAGCATTGCTGAGATCAGGCGCTGAAGGCGGAGCGTCCAAAAAAATAGGAGCTTCTTAAAGAGACACAGGCCCAATTTCAAAGCATCAAACTAGGAAGTCCGACTTTTTCTGTTTGACATACACAGTGTTTTCTTTTACAACCGAACATAACATAGTAGCTTGATTTTGCCAACCTTTTAAAGTCTAATACCAGCAGTAGCTGCAGTTCTTTATTTAGGAACAGGCTGCTGTGATCAGTCGTTTCAATCTAAACCACAGCAGAGAGGTTTCTTACTTTATTTTTTTCCCCCTGATTGGATTAACTTCCTAAAACACTGACTCCAAATATGCTCTCTCCCTCTTCCTCTGCTTATAAAAAGCATGGAGTGTCCCCCCCAGCAGCAGTAACAGCTTGAACTCTCTCACACGGGCAGGATGAGAGATGTTGTCAACTCAGCTCTGCGCACAGCGAAGCTCATCATGTTCGCAGAGGCTAAATGTCTCTACGTGCCACCCAGATCAAGAGTCAATAGTTTGCAGGCGCTGCTGCCTCCACGGCTCTGTTAGCACTGTGGTATTTATAGATTTCACAAATGAGCTAAAAGACGACGCAATGCGCAGGAGGAAAAGGATGTTTAGAGGCTCATTGATTTCAGAAAAAAAAGGGGGGGGGGGGGGCTTTAAGTTCGGATTCTTTGCTTAATTTCCCCTCCCATGCTCGGGGATAAACTGCTCCTCGCTGTTGATAATAATAGCTGAGCGTGTTTTTTTTCTTAAGCTGAACATTATGGAACACTAATTACTACGGAGTGGATACGTAACGCCATGGCAACAATAAAAGATTTCGCATTTAGTTTGACGTTTTCATTAAAACTACAAATGCAAAACAAACTTTTGTGTGTCTTAATGAGAGGGCATGCGAACAATTGATCAATAGATGCTTAATTACTTCATTACTAAACGGCGGAGGTGATACTTGCAGACAGGCAAGTATCACTGAAGGCTAATCCACGTTTAATGCAGAACGCTTCACTACTGGGCCCTCATCATGAACTTATTCTCTCCTTTTTTTAATTTATTTATTTTTTACATTTTGTCTTATAAATGTAAAAAGTTGTGGATTTTATTGGGATTTTGTGCAAAAATCTCCTCGTTGATTTCACAGCACAGCATGAAATATGTCTAAAAGCATACAGATGTAATAAGAGACACAAAGATAATGTACCTGATACATAAAAAAATAAAATAAAATAAAGAGCACACACAATATCAAAGTGCTCGTCTTCGATGTTGTATGCATATTACAGTAAAAACTGCTCCTGTGGCGCAGTGTTTATCATCCTACATCCTGCCATTGACATATTCACATCAATTTGTTTTCCCTCTATACAATTTTAAGTAGTTTTTTAACGATTGTGTGGCACCAGAGGCTTTTATTCAGTAATAGCTTGACGGGAAGAAGGACAGTGGGAGAGACGGAAGACGTGCAGTGAATGGCCTGGGGTAGGAACTCCAAATCAGGGCAACTTATAGCATCCTTGTGGTAAATAAAAAAAAAGACTCATTTGTCCACAAACCAGAAAGCTACTCATTAAAAACAATCAAAAACAAACTGCAAAAAGTCACAAGTGTTCTGCTGTATAAAGCACTACTGACCACTGCTGGTCAGAAGAGATAATTTCCCCCCAGAGTGTGAAGCTTTAGTTGAGCTCAGAGCTTATAAAACACCATAAACAGGCATGTAGCTGAACATGTGTTGAGCCGCAGGCTGTGTGCTGCGGGGGGCTCACAGCGCGCTGCAGGCGGACTGACTGATTTTGGTCGGGGCCCTCGCTGTACACATCCATACATCTCTGTCACTGAAGCATCTCCCTCTGCAGGAGGACAGATTCACAAGGACATCAGAATGAAGTCAGAGATGTTGGAATTGTCTGACTCTGACAACAGAATGTTGTGGACAAGAACCTGCTTTCCTGTGCTCTAAAAGAAGGTTAAGAGATGAGTTGAAGTAAAAAAAATAATAATAATAATAAAAAAAATTATTATATATTTATATAGATTTTCTTTTGGTAATAGTTTATTTTTGAGAAGCTGTTAATGCATAAAAAGCAAATGTAAGGATTTATTATTAATAGTAAATAGAGAACATGTGAAAGTGCACCCGGTTTAAAAGGAAGGCCATTACAACAAAAAACCCAAACAAATCTGCAATTCAATTCAAATTAAATTCCAAACTACTCTGTTGATCCCAAAGGGAAATTAAATATTTCTGTAACTCAATTAAAGTGTTGCTAAATATTAATAACCTGGTTGTACAAGTGTGAACCCTGTTAAACCAAGATTTTTGTGAAACCACCTTTAAATTTAGTTTAGTTTTTTTTTTGTTAATGTTTACTGAGGAATGTTATTGCAGCATATAGCTGAAACTGAATTAAAGGTGCTAAAGCCAAGTTTTAGTTTGGGTGTGTGTGCACTTCTATGATTAAGTTATTGTGTTCTAATTACACATATTTTCCCCATCAGTGGCTTTATGGTTAGTGAATTGTACAGAAATTGTCATTTGAAAGGGGCGATATTGTGTAAAATTGACCTTTTGAGCTTTACATCATATATTTTTATAATGCTATTTTCTCATTAAAAACATATCTGGAGTGTTGCTTTGATTCTTTCATGGATGTTTGAGAAATCCTTTGAGCTGCAGGGACTTCCCCACTCGGCTCCTTCAGACTAGCCAGCAGCAATTAGTACAACCCTTGGTGGAACTGCGCATCTACTGAGCTCATTATACGACTTACTTCTCAATGTAACGCTGGTAAAATCATTGTTAAAGGGTTTATAGAAGGTTGTGATGACTTATTGGAGGTGGAGTTTCAAAAAGAACAGGAGTTTCTTAAAGAGACAAAGGCCCATTTTCAAGATATTAAATTATGAAGTCACATCAGTCATATTTGATATATTTTTTTTAATAAAAACTGAAGGTAACATAGTTACTTGATTGTGCTATAAAATGATATTGTGTGACTGAAAAATACATAATACTGCCCCTTTAAATGTATAAAATATTTTTGAAATGATATGATGGTGTAATTGCCTTTGCTTTGTGAGCTTGACTACTGACTTGACTTATCTTCGGTTTTACTGCCTCCCAGATTCCATATTGTAATTTATGTGCCTGGTCTTTTGTGAAGCACTTTGTTATTTTTTATTTTTAAATTTTCTTTTTTGTAATCTGTCAAAGCTGCCATACAAAAATGATCTTTTTTACTTTACATAGCTCTCTGTAGATTAAAGTTTCTTTTTGCAGGTAGCAATCACTTGATTTGTACTTCGGTGATTTGCTGCAGCAGGTATACAGGGTGGAGCCAGCCAGTCAGTCGTTTCCGCTGCTTTCCAAAGTCAGAACCAAGGCCAGAGAGTCACAAGACAAATCAGTGCAGTCATGAGATGATTAAAGAGGCTGAGAGAGGGGGCCGGAAAATAACAAAGCTGGGTTATTTTCACATGTGCAAATCCATGCTTTTCTTGGGTAAAATGAGATGATTTTATGTTTCCAACTACGACACTCACACTGCTACCTCTGTGGTAGCATGTTTCTCTGAAATCTTTGTGAACTTTGCATTAGAAAACGTCTTAATCTCCTATTTCCCAAGGCAGTAAAAGGTTTACCCCTGAAAGTGTTTGTTTTTTTTTTCCAGGATATTTTGATGTGTAAGAGCTTTATTTTGAAGACATTTCATACCCCTCCAATGGCTTCAGCAATCTGCAGCTTCCTCCATAACAGGGCTCTAAAACTAATACTCCAAGAGTTACATAACAGATTATCTTAACTGTTTTTATCTCTTTTTTTCCACCCCTCCTCCCCCTCCTGACCTGGATTGTACGAAATCTAATTCTATGGGGGGTGAAGGGACAGTCATGGAAGAAACGTCACATAAACAATGTGATGATGAAAAATCTGGTGGATGGAAATCCTCCCTGTGGCGTCGTACTGAGAACACACTGCGAAAACACAAAATCTTACCAAGTATCTTTGGTCTAGTTTTTCGTGCAAATACCTTAGTACACTTAAAATAAGACAAAGCTAACTCACAAGTAACTTTTCTGCATGTTACAATAGCTTGTTTTAAGTTGATAATTCTTTAGTATTTGTCTTTAAAAAGTACTTGTTTCATTGTCAGATGATTTCATCTATGTTCAGACACTTCTCACGATATCCGCCAAATTGAACAAGTATGTTTTCATCAATATTAGGGAATTTTTTTTACTTAAAATAAGCTCCTATACCTTGTTGAAAAGTTACCTGTGAGTCAGTTTTGTCTTATTTGAAATGTACTAAGATATTTGCAGTGGAAACTAAACCGAAACTACTTGGTAAGACTTTGTGTCTTTGCATTGCGGTGCAGTACCTGTAGACGGAGTTGGAGGTGGTAACTTGGTAACATGATCTTGGTTGTCAGACATGTCGACATGTTTTAAAATCCACGAGGAAATAAGACTATGAATTGGAACAAAACTACTGACGGCTGGAATTCGTGACTTGGGGACTTAAACAAATGATAACATTTGCGCTACAAGTCTCTGTTTTTCAGCTCCGTGCTGCTCTGTCAGCTTTCCTTGAGCCTCCAGTGGAGATGTAACAACCGTACCTGCTCCCACTCAAACGTGCTGTGAAGGAGGAGCAGATGGTTCCCTTCCCTTATCTGCTCATTACCGCTTGAAGCCGGCTTTGTTTTAGAGGAGCTGTTCCCAAACTTCTCAGCTGGAAACGCTTCAAACAGCAAGGCAACATCAAGCTTGCTTGTTTTTTTTTTGTTGTTGTTGTTGTTTTCTTCTCCTTAGGCTTATTAACTTGAGAAATGTAACACAACAATAAAAAGGTCAAGAAAAGCAAAGGACGGTGATGATGATACTAATTATTTGTTATTTTTCTAAATGTCCTGTTTTGATTTTTCTAGTTATCATTATTAATAACCTACACTACCAACATATTCCCATTGAAGTATTAAGATCTTGGAGTAACTCAGCCAAAGTCCCCGTGTGACCCCGATAGAGATCAGAGCAAGGAGGCGAGTCTTAGCACTGTCATCACCTTTGCTCTATGCTAGGCTACAGCTAGCTCCCCACACCTGTGGTGAATGCTAAGAATAGTTAGCATTTCCACCGACGATGGCGGATAAACAGTTTTCCTGTAACGGTAAGTTGTTTCTACATTGTGCGGTTCTGACACCAGCTTGATTGAGAGCGCTAAGACCCTCCTCCTGAATCTGATTGGTTGTTTTTGACTGAGAGGTGTGTTTAGGACCACAGGGAGGCAAAAAAAAAGATGAGCTTGATCTTTTTCCACAGATAATCTGTGGGGGGAAAAAAATCACATGGTGACAGTTTTAAAAAAATATCTAAAACAAAATTGTTAAAAATATATTGTTTTTTTAAAGTTTTAAGATACTTTTATTCATACGAGCTTTTAAGTAATTGCTCTACTTTTGTTTTTATTAGCTGTTCTTACCGTCTTTGCTTTTCATTATGCTTATATCTGTATTTATATATAGAACTTTGCAATTTTATCTGTGGAAGGTGCAATATAAATAAAGTATTCTTACTCATCATAGGAGAGAGAATACAAGGGTAAAAAATGAACAACTTAACTGATGGTTCTATGCGTGAACTTCAGATTTATGTAGACTTTAAATTTATGACTATCAAGTGGGGAAGTAAAACTTTATTTATAAAGCATCTTTAAAACCAAAAAAGTGCATTAAAGCCAATGCTGCATAAAAAAGATTAATCTGATTTAAAAATAAATGTTTTGACATTTTGTGAGTGCCAAAAAGAGTTCACCTATCTCAAGTCTTTCAGTGGGAACCATTAAAACAGCATTTAAAGAAAAAAAGAAAATCAAACCACAGGAAATTTTCCAAAGTCTTACAAAATGTCATATTCTGTCATTGCCCCCATTTTACAGAAACAGTATTTACAGAAACAAACTAAATTTTTACAGTGACAAATTACAAAAATTAAATCACAGAAAACACACAAACCCCCACAAAGTTAATCAACCTAAAAAATAAATAAGCAAACAAATAGCCAGTAACTAAACTAAACATCACATTGTATTGTTTTCCTTTATGTTTTATTTTCTATAAAGATAATAAA
Source organism: Poecilia latipinna (assembly GCF_001443285.1). Lineage (NCBI taxonomy): Eukaryota > Metazoa > Chordata > Actinopteri > Cyprinodontiformes > Poeciliidae > Poecilia > Poecilia latipinna. The sequence continues at coordinate 1,293,802 of NW_015112617.1, read as the reverse complement.
ATGAAGGTTTGGTATATGTGAATGTTCATTATTGCTTTCTATATATATATATATATATATATATATATATATATATATATATATATATATATATATATATATATATATATATATATATATATATAATTTTTTTAAAGCTCTCAAGGATGCATATGGAAATCACAACCGTCAACGAAAAGCCCGGCAGCCTACTTCATGTGCCTCTCCTATGTTTAATTCACAGACGGAGCCAATAATGAAGATTGAGTGGTTAAAGGTTAACGGGTTCACTAAATCTCGGCTAAAGCTCTGCATATGATGGATTATAGCGACT
>NW_015112617.1:1277888-1290318 GCF_001443285.1 Poecilia latipinna | reverse complement strand
GACTCTGACAGTTTCACACATCTGTATGTTTCCTTATGATGCGATTTTATCACAGAAATAGAAAGAGAGACAGAGATAGAGAGAGAGAAATAAATGAGAATCTCAGATTTTTTTGAAATGTATGTATTTATTTATTTTTAAAGGCTCATTTTTAGATTCCCTTTGATTTCAGACGGAAAGATTCTCCAAAATGAAAAAAAGATGGGAGGGAGGGGGATGGCAGACAGACACATGGAGTTAAAAAGCAAGACAAGTTATATTTAAAGGCTGGCAAAAAAAAAAAAAAAAAAAAAAAAAAAAAACCCCCCACTTTTACCCTCTTACCAAAAAAAAAAAAAAAAAAAAAAAAAAAAAGACAAATCACCTGCACGGTTTTTGTTTTAGTTACGGCAGCAGGCGGCCCCCTAAACGGTGTGAGATCTGAGCAGCCGGAGGCGCATGGGTCCTCGGTGGCCATGCAGGAAGAAAGAAATCTGAGGCAGCCTTATCAGCCCGACCATGTCTGCGCAGTGGGGCCGTCGAGGGAAAAGAAAACAAGGAAAACCATATTGCATGTGTCGCCACACCCATCACACGCAGCCAGACGTGGAGGGGGAGCGAAAAAAAATAAAATAAAAATAAAAAATAAAAATAAAAAAATAAAAACACTTTTCTATCGGCGACATGACACTATAGTGGAAGGCTGCGGATGAGTCACCATCATCATCATCATCATCATCATCCTCATCATCATCATCAGCACCAACATCAGCATCCTTCCATCACTGGTCCAGCAAAGGCTGAGGAAAAAAAAAAAGAAGAAGAAGCGTTGACATGCTGATGATGCTGTGGAGATGCTGTGGCGCACGTGGGGGCCCCGTTTTAAAGGAGCGGTATTTACAGATGTTGCACGCTGGCAATGCGCATGATACTGCGGCTCCCGCTTTTACACTACGGCACGCTCCAACTCACCTTGAATCGGAGCGCTCCTCCGGGTTCGTCATGCGGGGTGGAGGGAGGAAGAGAGGGGCGGAGGGGGGGCCTAGCGAGGTAGGGTGCGGAGGGTGCGGGGACAGCCAATACACGCCCCAAAGCCTCAATCGGCAACCAATGCGGTGGCGGAAGAGGCGGACCTGTTGGCTTTTTGCATTCTCACACTTGGTTTCACTATGCGCTCGTAAAAGAGAGAGAGAGAGAAGGAAGGAGAGAGAGAGGAGGAGAGAGGGAGGAAAAGGGGAAAAAAAACGGCTCCGTGTCTACTACAAACGCGGCGGTGCAGGTGCTCTGTCTCTTCGGGAGAGGATGCGGATGGAAGGACGGGGGAGGGAAGAAGAAGAAGGGATGAAGGCAAAGCAACGCCGCGGGGAGAGAGACTGAGAGACGTGAAATGAAAAAGGGGCTTGCGCCGAAGAGTCCGAGAGGTGCAAGGTCGAATATGAGAAATTGGTCGAACGGGGCACTTTGCGTGGTAATAGCTGGTCGGCAATAGTACTATGATTTGGTATGTGGCCACTCTGATAGCAAGTGTATTCAGCACCAGAGGAACGGCCGCTCAAGGTGAGTTGAAGTGCGATATATTTTCTCTTCAAGCCGCGCGTGCATGACATCTCCCCGTCTTCTCACCCCCGTTTTTTTTTTTTTTTTGGTGGAAATTATTATTACTCATTCCTCCCGTGTGTCCGATAATGGGAGCTGCAGCGGCGTCTCGTTCACCTTCCATTAAAGTTCGGCGTACCACCGCGCGTCTCCTCACAGCAGCCGCATATTGCAACCATTATAGATCATAACAAAAGCTCGCCTGACTGATACGGCTGTTGGGCTAGGCCGGCGTGTGTGAATGTGTCTGGTGCGTGCGTATGCGTGTGTGTATCCGTGAGTGTGTGTATGAGGCGCATTTGTGCAGCCTGGAGGGTAACGAATCCACCGCCGCTGAAGGGGAAATGTGTGCATTTGTATTATAGCCGAGCAGTCCCATTTGAGTTCTCCAGAGAGGGGTGTGACCACCGGTCTCAGCCTTTTCCAGATGGGAAAAAAAAAAAGTAGCTAAATAATGCATCACGTGTCAGACGAAATGCATTCTTGAATTTAATAGAGCTCACTGTCGCCTGCCGCATGCACGGAACCGAAATGCAGGATTTCACACTATAAAAGAGCAGGAGGAGGAAGGAGGAAGGAGGGAAGAGGAGGAGGAGTAAGAAGAGGAGGGGGTGTGGTGGTGGTGGGGGGTCAGAGTGTGGCGTGCGTGATGCACCGCCGCATGCTCGGCCCCTGTGCTGATCTAAGAGCTTCAGTGAAATACTCACATTGCTGCACAAACCCCTGTGCAAGAAGAAGAAAAAAGAAAAACTGCACAGTGTCCATTTTGCTCAAATTTGCCTCAGATCTGCTCTCGTGTTGACCCATGTACTTACTTAACCTTGCTTTTCCACTGGCGCCCAGATGAGGGAGACATGTGCCCAGTCTGTCGCCTGGTAACCGATCCCAATGACCCCCACCAACACACACACGCACACGCACGCCCTACCCAGTCAGAGCTGCACTTGCTTACAGGTGTTGGCTGCTGTGCTGGGATACTAGCCAGAGGAGTTAGCAGCGGGGTAAAATAAAATAAAATAAAAAAATAACACAGTGTGTCTATGGTGACGCTTTAAGGCAAAAATGTCAACCCTGGATTACATTTAAGAAAGTGGGTGCAAAGAAGTGACCAATCACAGCGTCTTACAGTGACATCTTGTTTCACTTGGATTCTATGTGACGAAATGGTCCGTCACAGGAGGGAAACCATTTCCAATTTCAAGCATAAATCCAAAAACTGGTGTCCGTTTGTGATCAGCCCTCAGTTGTTGTGGAACCACTATGAAACGCTCGTCTCTGCGAAGCGGTTTAAGCTCGGTTGGATTAGCATGAAGCTACTGCGGACATCATTCGGATCTTCTTAAATAGATTAAGATCTTGGATTCAAGATAGCGGCCTTCTGAGGATGTTATTCTGTCAGGCGTCCTTCCAGGGTTACCTTATATTTCCATCCTTCCGTTAACTCAAATGATGCCCCCAATAACAGATTTCATAACGAGAATGGTGTGTCACTATGCCCACAAGCTTCCATTTTGGTTTCATTTGACCACCAGGCTAGCTTCTTATACCTGCTTGTTGTGCCCACAATGAGTTGCTTGTGGCAACAGTGGCTAATAGTTGTCCTGTGATCTGTGATTTTTTTGTTTTTGCTTTGTTTGCAATTGTTCCGTGCTGCATCCACTCTCAGGTTTAATTGCGGCCAGATTGTTTTCTAAGCAGGTGGCTTCTGAAGGCAACGGCTGATACTGGATTTTACTTAAAGGTATCATAGTAATAGGGGTAGAGATGTTGGTTTTTCACATAAAACGTGAAAACACAAAATCTTACCGAGTACCGGTATTTTTGTCTAGTTTCTTGTGAAAATACCTTAAGACGCTTGAAGTAAGACAAAACTAACTTTTACCTAACTTTTTAGCAAGATATATGAGCTTGTTTTCAACCCAAGTCTTGAATATTGATAAAAACTAGTTCCACTGGCAGATTTTTTATGACATGGACTCTTTATAAATGAAAAAAAAAAATCGATCTAGTTTTTTCCCCCTCAATATTCAAAAATTATTAACATAAAACAAGCTCCTTTTTCAAGAGTACTAAGATATTTTCACCAGAAAGTAGACAAAACACAGCAAGAAAAAATACTCTATAAGACTTTGTGTATTTGCAGTGAAGTTTGTGGCTGAAAAAATGTTAAAAAGTTCACCAATATCAGCCGAGACTTGTAAAAAAAATAACTAAACGCGAAGATTATTTAAGAAGAGTTTGGACATTTACTGTATAAAATATTTAAATTTTGATATAAGCAAACAGTAACGACTTGCATGAGCATTGGAAAATTTTAGGCTGAAAATATAAAATCTTATTTGTAAACAGTTCTAGGGGGTGCAGTTCAAACCAAATTGGTTAATCTTCTTATAAAAGACTTAATATTTACATCAATTTGTTTATCTCACTTTTGGCATGGAAGTCTGTGAGTCTCAAAAACTCCTCGAGTTTTTTTCGTCTTCCTTTGACCAGTTTTTCCATCTATACAGTCACTTTACCTCTCAGAATTATTTGCATTTTCTAGGCTATTTATTCATTTTGACTGTTTAAACAGAAGTTTTTTTTTTTGTTCTCCATGGTGCTGTTAGATTTTCAGGCCTGAATTTGCTCCATAACAGGAAGAAAAAAAAAAACTGAAAAAAAAATGAAAGTGGGATCAGGGCGGCTCAGCTCAGTTGAAACTTGGCTGCTTTGTGTGGAGTGGTATTTCGCTTGGTGTGCACTTTGCTCTGTGTCAGGCATAAACAAAGGATCAGGAGATCTACAAATAGATGTTCTTTCTCCCGAAAATAACGTCTGAATCTGGCTCAAACGCTGTGAAACAGCGTGACGTTGTGTTTGCGTAGATTACATTAGTGTTTTAACGTACGCTGTAGTGTATTTGTAGAAGTTGGATTTTCTGTCAATTTCTGTCTGATTTTTCACTTAAGAAACAGTGAATACATGAGAGTTTTAGTAATCCTTTCTGCATTGTCTATTACGACATAATATTCTTGATTTTGCCCATTTCTGGGACTTCTTCAATAATTAAATGATCAATTCATTCAGTTCATTGAAACAAACATTTACTTTACCTTTGCCTGTGCACCAAGATATATGTTCCTTACTTTTCTCTCTCTATAACCAAAGTGTTTGTCAAAAAAAGGAGTGAGTTTCCATTTTGTTTCATTTAACAAACAGGGGGAGAAAACACCAGATTTTTTGACGTTTGACCTGCTAATAGAAACTTATTTAACTGGTTCATGTTTAATCTGGTTTTTACTGTTCTTGACCAAAGTTTCACTGTATTCACAGGTTCACTGGGTGCCAACATATTCACTATGTTAAGTTAAGTTAAATATGAACTCAATAGGTCACCTGACTTCAAGTTCTTCTTACGTTCTACAGTAAGCTTCAGTTTTTATCGAAATTTTAAAAGACCAATTTTTTAAGCAAAAAATACTTAAATATGAGCTTTGCAGTGAAAAAGGAGCTGGATTTGGACAACATATCTACTTTTTGGATTTTAGCTACTTAAGTATTGAATTTTGAGCAAAGTACTATGAGATGTTTTGCTAGTTTGCAGGGAAGGGGATAAATTATTTTCAACTGTGCTGATTGCATCACGGGTAGAGGTGCACCCAGCATGGTTTTGTTGGCAGATTTCCCCATCCAGATTATATTCGTCTACACATATTATGTCACCCTAAACCTGACACTGATCACTCCTATGAACATTTTCTGAGGGCGCCATTTGAGCCTGTAACCATCCTGGAGATGTTTCTTTTTTTTTTTTAACTCTTCTGATTTCTATTCAGTCCTGACCTGCTTAGATTCGTGCAGTAGAGGTGGAGCTATCAATCCAAAATATCAATAATATCGATACCAAGTTGGTATCGTTATCAGATCGATACTAGTGTGGCAAGATTGATATTTTACTTTCAAATTCCCTCCTGAAACTTTATTTTTGTATCCTAGTTTCTTAAATCGACCTCCAAAAGATTTTGTTTCTATTTGCTCCCAATTGATAAAATATTTTACACTTTGTTTATTTAGGAAAAATGCACACAAACTATGTTGAAATGTTATTAAAGTATTTTGTGGATCCCTGTAAACTTTGTCCAAATTCTGTTGTGGGCCTGAACAAAAATAACTCACAGGAAAACCACAAAAACACCTGAATGCCAAAAGTTTGATTATTTATCATGCTTAAAAAGTATCGGTATCAGTATTGTATCGCTGATCTATATCAAAATATGCTGTATCACACTCCGTTATTGGGCAGGATGAAAGATAGAAAAGTAGACAGAAAACTGTCATAATAGTTTTTGCATTTATAAAGCCTAAAATCTTGTGCGTAAACCATTTTTCTGAAACTCGACTAATGAAAGCTTGTTAGTATTTCTTCTGGGACTGAAGCAGGCACATCCCAAGAAACTGCAGCAGGTTTAAACTTCTACACTAATTCAAGCTGTTTCAGGAACTCCACTGTTAGCCGTGTCCGATATGCAGACAGTGATGTATATAGCTCGGGTTTGAGCTACCACTTCCAGGAAATGCACATTCAAAGACTTTGTTTTATGCCAAGTGCCCATCAGGGAAGAAACATATGCTAAGAGAGACCCAGGGTTAGCCCAACAAAGGCAGCAGTGACTTGGCAGCAGATCGAGGTGAAGCAGGACGGACGCCAACGGTAGTATAGAGGTAATTAAACGTCATCGACAAGTGGATTATTTGAAGTATTTCTGCTCAGTCACCAACGTTTGACGGGTTCTTTCACTCACCGTTGCTGCGAGATTTAATGTTTTTTAAGCACACATCAAGTTAGGTTTGTTTTTTTCTTAAGAACTGTGTTTTTAGAGTGTCAAATGACCTCGGTTGACTTTTTTTTGTCACTTCTTCTAAGCACGGCCTATATTTTTATCTGTTGTGATCAGCCAAATTATTGTCAAGAGCTTTCACCTCGTCTACACGCGACATCGTTTTGGTTGAGTTTACCCACAATGCCCTGCATCGTGTTGTGATTCTCGCATTTGTTTAACTTGAGGAAGACAAAGCCGCATGTTTTTAAATGGAGATAAAGTGAAAGTTAGAGAAAAACAGAAGAACCGGAAGAACCGAGGCATGATCTAATGTTGAAGTTCTTTGGGATTTATAACTTTTAATGTTATCCAGAAGATACAGATCTGATGTCTGCAGGTCTTTACTGGTCTGCTTTTGTTTGATGACTGCTTTACTGTTTCCGATGTAAAACAGGAATTTGGACTGTGATCGGGAAATTTTATTTTAAAACTGTCACTGTTTTCATGAGATAGAAGGATATTTCTTTCAAATGTTTTTATAGTTTTGGGGGTTTAGTATAGTTCTTATGAAATTACGATAGTATTTCAAGCAGAAATTTTGTCCTGACATTTTCTTGCATGAACTTTTTTTTTCTTCTTTTCGCTCAGTTATCTTTGTCAGTTTTGCGATGTTGACTTCATTTTTCTATTTTCAAAGCTTTTCCTTGGTCTTTTCTTCTTCTTTTGCTTTTTTCTAATTTAAAGGTAGCCATTCAACTAGCACGAAGGTCATTTTCACAGTTTTGAAACAGATTGATTCCCAGCTTTGAAAGTCAGTTGTCATGGACAGTTTTTAAATGCTGGAGTGTGACTTTAATTTTTCACTTGAACTTTCACTTGTCTTGATTTGTTTTTACACTAAAAAAAAAGCTGTTTTATTTATTTATTTATTTATTTATTTACAAACACTAAAAACAGAGCTGTGCAACTCAGCATAGGCTTTTCTGAGACTTCACAGTTGCAGAGGTTTTAATTTTCCTGTATTATGGCATTAAGTAATAATTGTATTGTTTGAATTCATACCCTTTAAAACCATGGTGTACCTTAAGATATGCATAACATATTATCTGAATCTTTATTTCCTTTTAAAAAGGTGCAATATAGTGGGCATTTAAAAAAAATGACAGGATAAACATTTATTTCAAACTGAAATAGTTTGAAATTTTTTAAATATGCCAGATTTTATTTAATTTGAATTTTTGTTTTACTTTTTGTGTTCATCCCAAAAAATAGAATCATGAGTGTGTTCCGAAATGATCTTATGTTTTCCAACCAGTTTCTCAGACATGAACCCAAGCTTTCCCTCTCAAATTCTCTATGCTCTTTTTTTTTTTTTTATCTCGCTATGCTTTATTTTATCACGATCGTGAGAGTAAAGCTTAGTAATGAGCTTAGGAGAAAGGCTGTGCTCAAGCTGCGGATGGCAGACTCTCTGTGCTGGGCATCTGCCAGCTCTCTCTGGCAGTGCCCCCCATTACCTCTTCCCCCCCACCTCCCCTCTCTGCCTTCCTCTTCCTCAGCCAGTCCGGTCCCGGCGGAGTCCTGCAAACAGAGCCTGCAGCATTCTGGGAAAGCCACATTTTCAGATCATGTGGTTCTGGTTAGATGGACTAACTCGAAATCCTCTTCAGTCGCAGCGCATGTAGCTGGACACAAGTTGTTATGTGTCCTACATTGTATATTATATATATATATATATATATATATATATATATATATATATATATATATATATATATATATATATATATATATACTGCTCAAAAAAATAAAGGGAACACTCAAATAACACATCCTAGATCTGAATGAATGAAATATTCTCATTGAGTACTTTGTTCTGTACAAAGTTGAATGTGCTGACAACAAAATCACACAAAAATCATCAATGGAAATCAAATTTATTAACCAATGGAGGCCTGGATTTGGAGCCACACACAAAATTAAAGTGAAATGTTCCCTTTATTTTTTTGAGCAGTATATATATATTCCCATAAAAGCATTGAATGTGATTTCCATCAGTTTTTTTTTAAACAGAGAAGTAACAATTACTCCTACTGCAAACACTACATAAGATTTTGATTGGTTACATTTGTCATGTGACAGAAAAAATATAAACATTTGCTAAATTTTGCATTTTTTTAAGTTAGCATCCTCACTGTGCTGTCTTTTTGCTACTTGTTTTAGGACAGTGTTAGAACGGAGGGGCTCTCCTTTGTTTCAGCACCGCAGCTGTTTCTGTTTTATGATTTTCTAGTGTTATGTTTTGTAAAAGTGCTGTGGTTCTGCTGCAGTAATAAATATTTTTATGAACTAAATCTCCATAAATCATTTCGGTAATTTTTCTACACATTTATAGTGACATGTATCCCCTTTGAATAAAATGCAATACCTTACATCAAAAAAAGAATTGGATACTGTAAAAAAAACTTCAATATTTATATTTCTTTTATTCTTTTCAAACAGTGTAACTCACAGATTCAATAAACATCGAGCGATATTCTTGTAATTTTAATAGGTTTTTGGCTCAGAGGTAATGAAAACCCAAAACTCTGTGCCTCAGAAAAAAACAGAATATCACTGAACAGCTCCCTCGCTAAAATGAAGCACTCACTTACAGGCGCTAACAGGAACTTTTGCTCTGTTATGCTTTTATTTTGAAGACTATTTTGAGGCCAACTTCCTGAGGGCTGGCTTTGGCTAATGACTTCACCTGGAGGCATTTCCCTGATCGTCCACCTCATGGGGTCAGAGTGAAGCTGAGGGTTAAAGTGGGATGAAACTGTTGTTTGATTTATTCTTTGTTGTTTTGCATATAATCTGTAGAAGTTGGTAGTTAGTTGTGTGTGTTAGTCATTCTTTTATTGATTTGTATAGCTCTATTTGCTTAGAGCAACACCCTCCTCAAATTTAAATAGCGGTAGGGTCTTTATCTATTGAAGCAGGATATAGACTAGTTGGGGAGATTTTTTTTATTTTTTTGTAGATGGGTTGTTGATTTAAAGCTGCAGTTCTGCTTGTCTGTTGATGCAGTGATGATGTGCCAGAATCTGCAACTGGTGAGATGTTTGTACATTTTTTCTGAAGAAATTAAAATGAAAAAAAAAAACAAAAAAAAAACATTCAGAGGTCTGGAAAACTACTGTTGTTGCCCTTTTCCATCCTGTTTCAGGGCTCTACAACACAAACCTCCACAGCTGCATAATGCAAATAAAAACAAAACATTTTAAAGAGAAATGTTTCTTGCACTGAATCATTGGCTGTCCCTCCTTTTTCTAGTATTACTGCATCAATGTGGCGTAGGTGTAATGGGAGGCCAGTGGCACTCGGGTCATCGGTATTGTTGGGTCTGGTGTCTCACCTTCTTCACAACGCCGTATGGATTCTCTGTGTTGTTCAGGTCAGGCGAGTTTGCTGTCCAATCGAGCACAGCGCCACCATGGTCGCTAAACTAGCTTTTGGTACCTTTTGCTGGAAAAAGGTACCAGCGTAATTGTCTTTACGGAGACAATTGTCGTCTCCGTAAAGCTTGTCAGCAGAAGTAAGCGTGAAGTGCTCTAAAATTTCCTGATGGACAGCTACAAGAGTGTTGTGTCATTCTGCTCTTCACCCTCAGAACGAAAACGTGATTTCCAAATTAAAATAGAAACTTTTGTGTTTTGGCAACATTTGTGGCCCTCACCTAGGATTTGTCTGAAGTGGCTCTTTGTGTGAGGAATCCAGCCTCAGTCCACTCCTTGTAAATTTTGCTTGACAATCTTATCAAGGTGGCTCTTACTGCTGTTGCAACCTTTTTCTGCCACACATTTTTCCTTTCACTTAACTTTTTATGAACATGCTTAGATGCAGCACTCTGTGAAAAAGCTTCTTTAGTCATCAGCCTTTGTAGCTTACTCTACTTCCCACTCTTGTGGAGGTTGTCAGACTGTCTTCTAGACATGTGTCAAGTCAGCAGTCTTCCTCATGATAGTGTAGCCTACTGACCCAGACTGAGAGACTATTTAAAGGCTCCTGAAACCTTTGCTAGTGTGGTTAGTTAGCTGATTAGTGGCTGACTCCGTGAGGTTGTAATTTTTATCTTTATTACAATAAAATGTCCTGGTAAAACCCCCCAGATTTTGGTGTTTTGTGACACATAAGCTATTTGTATTAGCTTACAGATAATGAAGCTTGTTTAGCTTCATTAAGCAAGCTAAACAAGCTTGCTTAGCTTGTTTCTACAGCAGCTTGTAGCTACAGAAAAGCTACTATTTGACTTTCTGTAAGCTTCAGTCAAAATAAAAGCTTGGAGGGGAAAAAAAAGTCCATATATATGTGACAAAAATGATTCAATGTATCTGTAAGGGAAACTCATTCAAAATGTTCTTCTGTGTTTCACTAGCTTTCAAAACCAAAGAGAAAAATGATTGAGGTCACTTTCTAACTGTCTTTAGAATCCTGTGTTAGCAATTAGCACCAGGACGGGTAGCATTCCTTAAAAAATTTTAGTGTATTTTTTGATAGACGATATAATTTGTAACCCTACTCTGAGTTTTATAAAAGGTTTCCAACAGTTTCGACACCAGTATGTTCTGTGATAAAGAGAGACTGAGAGCTCAAAATCAAGACAGAGTAGAGCTAATCTTCGCTACACCGCTTAGCCTTTCCCGGTAAGGGCTAAACTTCTTGCTGTCTGATTTGTTTGCATGTGTGTTGCCTTGACATGAAAAATAACCTTTATTTCAATATATTGATGGTCTTCTTGGATCTCTCTGCTTCCCTGGACTTTATTTTTTGTTAAACTGATATGGAAAGTAGCTAGCTTTGAGTGTTCTTCACTGAATAGAAACACTGAAGAGTCATTATTCTCTGTAACGTGATAGTGTTGCATATTGTTCATTCAAAAAGACTGCATTTAGGGGTGTGCTGTGGTAGTGCAGGGATTAAGCACAACCCACACATGAAGGCCTTAGTCCTCGATGCAGCTGTCGCTGGTTTGATTCCTGGCCTGGTGACCCTTGCCGCATGTCTTCCCCCTTCTCTCAATACCCACTTTCCTGTCAATTAACTATCAAATAAAGGCCACTAGAGTCAATAAAACCTTTTAAAAAAAGTTTAATTTATATATTTATTTATTTTAAACAGTCTCAGTGTTTGTAATCCCGTTTAAAGATATGCATTTCTAATGCAGCTTATCTTTTAAAAAAATGCTGTTATGGTGTAAGGCACAAAGATTAGACTGAAAAGTTGTTAAAAAGCAGCCAAAGTCCACCGAAAACGAACCCCAAAGAACCTTTCTGAAGGTTTTCAAGATATTCTAAAAAAGTAAAAGTAGATTTCAAGCTTTTGTGCACTGCTGTATGTGGGACAGCTATTTTCTGAATGTCTGAGCACCTGATGAGGAAGCCCTGTGCCTTGTTGACTTTTTCCCTCGCATGATTGTATATGACTCATTGATGCTGAATAAATAGTCTCATAAGAAGCCATAATTAGAGGAGTCGCATGAAAGCACCAATAACCACTGTCGTAGCAATATACCTCTTTGTATAATTACTATAAAACACCTCAGCTGAAGCTTTTATAACTCATCTAAACATCGCTTTGAGGCACAATAAAAATATCTGAATCCATCTGGGAATGAGGAATTTTTGTGCCTCACAGCAGCGCAGTGTCCAGCGACGTTTTCTGTGCCTTTTGGCAAGCCAAGATAATTTCACACATCCCTCAGTTCTTTGTGCTCTTTTTATTTTTCTGCACGTTTAGTTGGATGTCAGCAAATGCAGCGCACATCCCTGACTGAGCCTCTGCCAGAAAGGGAAACTATCAGATCTATGACACATTTTTACTGCACTAAAGTAGACACAACAGACTCTCAGACTGGACTGGAAAATGATATATCAGGATTTCCAGTTCGGTTCATGTGAAATATTTAGTTCAGCGATGAATCATTGAGGTTTGACTCAAAAGTGTGACTGTTTTAAAACAACCTCGCTAACACTTTATTTGAAGGGGGGTGAATAAGACTGACATGACACTTT
>NW_015112617.1:1256471-1274439 GCF_001443285.1 Poecilia latipinna | reverse complement strand
TATATCAGTAATGATCACTCACAAAAGAGATTTTATGTCAATGGACTTCCTGCCAATAGCCTTTTAGCTAAAGTCTGTGGAGAACTTCAGATTTCTGAGAAAGTTATATTAATTTGAAGACTCACCTTTTTTCTTGACTAATTAGGGAAACCCTTTCCTCCTAAGCATGCAGTGTAGCCAACACCTGACAAAGATACAAAAAAAAAGAGCATTACAAATTGCTTTGAATCCGAGATAAAAACAGTTGAAGGATTCAAGCACCATAGTTACATTCTTCAGTTGTAGGAAGGCTTTAGAGAAGGTTTTGCCTAAAGGAATAAAAATGCTGTAGCTGAAGCAAGTCCAGCAATACTCTCCATGACCAAGTTGCAGCATATGAAAATGGATTCTGAGGACTTTGGGAAGAAGCCGGTGTGATGAAGACGAGCTCTACCCAGTTGTTTTTGGAGACAGGAAGTGACATAGATAATAAGGTAGTTTTCCGGGTAAGACGTTCATATATGAATGTAAGCCTGTGCTGTTTCCTCCTCACACCCAGGGGAGGCTATGCTGGGAGGGACTAGCTACCACTGTGATATACAGCATTGTGAAATCTAATTTAGTGCATCTTTCAAAAATGTTTCTAATTTAATTTCATTTGTGTACAACAGACGTATCAGATTTAGATGGAGCCTATGTAGCTTTACGGAGAGCGTCTTCTCTGGAAGATAAAAGAAAGCAAGCGAAAGTGAGAAATTGACTTTTATCTATTAATGATTGCAGTCATTACCTATGAAAAGATGCGACAACGTCCCTTTTTTCCCTTCAACTTTACTGGCACGTATTAACATGCAAGCTAACCGAGGCGTACAAGTCCACACACGCGCGGCGCTGAGTCCATTCTCTGATGTGACCTTCAGCATATGCAGGCTGGCATTCAATTACCGCCCTGTCAGTGGCCCATCCAGCCCAGTGGCTGCACGTCCTTGAGACTCTCTCTGAAGCCTCTGTCCAGTCTATATTCTATTACATCCTCTACATCAGGAGCTCTGTCCGGCACAGTGCTTCTCTCAAGCCCTCATCGCTACAAAAAGGGGGAATTACACGTAATCGCGCAGCATTCATGCTTTTGATGTATTCCCTATAAAGTCTGTGGTTGCAGGGGGAAAATGGAGATTCATGTTCATGCCCCGAATTATACCCAGGCTTGAGCTAAATATTAGATTTTAGTTTCACTCTGTGAAATATCGTTCGGATGGGAGAAAAAACGTTTAGGGGGCTTGGATCAGAAAATCCAGCATGGGCTCATCTGTAATTGCCTCGCTGAGCTTCCTCGGTTTTCATATGATTTCTGATATTGGAGCTTGTTTTTATTTTAGTTTTAGCTGTTATGCTTAGCTATGTTAAAACTGCAGTGGGAGGTTTTTCTAAATTTATTCAGTTTAAAGTAGGGAAGTATGCTGCTTAAGCAAAGAGAAGTTTAAGATTGTCTTTAGCCTTTTTCAGTGTTAGAAGAACACAGAGGTGACACATGTTTAATCAGTTCAATTTGGATACATGAGCTTTAGGTTTACACTACTAAGCAGAGGCAAAATATTATAAAATTTTTCATCATACAGCAGAACTGTGAACAAGACATGTCATCACAATCTGACAGATTCGGAGAATATTTGGAAGATAGAGTGACAACGTTGAATGCCATTGTCCCTTTGCAACAACATCACTTAATCACGCTGAGGCGCCAAGACGGATATCAGAAGTGAGAGACAGGAGTATTGCAATTATTTTCCCCAAGTTGTTTTTGCTAGTAAAGCCGTGGCTTCTACTTGTTCAAGTTGAACTAATTTGTCTGCGTAGCACACCGAGTTGGGGTCTATAGGCAGCGGTATCTGTAAAAGTTGGAAATAGCCAGCTTAGAAGGTGACCCACATTTTTGCCAGTATAGCTGTAGCTTCTACTTGTTCAAGTTGAACTGATTTGTCTGTGGAAGTAGCACAGCTAGCTGGGACTCATAGACGGTGGCATTTACAAAAGTTGTAAACGTCTAGCTTAGAAGATAGCTAGCTTAAAAACCCACCCACACCTCTGCCAGTATAACCTTGGCTTCTACTTGTTCAAGATGATCTAATTTGTCTGTGGAAGTAATACAGCTAGTTGGGGCTCATAGTGGGATTTACAAAAGTTTGAAATAACTAGCTTAGAAACCAACCCACACCTTCTCCCTCTTGACGTATTTGTTGATTTAATCCAATTGATGACTTTGCCTGAATTGCTACCATGTCATAAACAGCGTTTTTCATTATACCTGAGGAATCTTAAGAGTACTAAAGTCTAGAAGCTAGCCAGTTTTTTTGTACATGCTGGGCTACATAATGATGGGGGATTTTCTCCATGGTTACTAATGATTAGACACACACCGCCCTTCACTATAGTGCGACTTCCAGTTCTTAAGATTGATGACATATACCTTTTTTATCATAAAAGGTATATGATAAAATGATAAACAATGAGTTAAACAATACAACCTTTCTCACCTGTTAGCTTGATCAGGGTAGCGTATGTGTTTTCTTTTCCACAGCTAGTCTAAAACTGATGGTTCAAGTACGTGAATCTTTCATAATACAGTGTGTATGGAAATTCCCCTGATCGGTGTATTGCCCAATGCAGTAGCACTGCAAGTATTTACAACTCTATGTCAGCACTTTACCTACCAGGGAGTTGAGACATCTTAAAAGCCACATGAGTTAAAGCCAAAGGTCTAACCAAATGCTTAATGTTATAAAAACAAACTGTTTTAAACTCCTTACATGCATGCTTTTCTTTTTGTCTGAGGCTGAGCCAAAGTGCTTTCCTAAAGACAAGAGAGGCAAAACCAGTAACATAAACAGAAATTTTTCCATCTCTGCTGGACAAGGCAAACTGCTGCTGGACAGGCTTGTTGTTCTGTCCGACAGGCCTTCGCTACTGTTTGAGACAATTTACAGCTGAAACAATTAATTGAGGAAATAATTAGCCAATTGCTCGATAAAGTAAACAATCCATACTTGAGGCCCAATCAGTCACTGCGATGGACTCATTGCAGCACTGACTGTTTAACTGCTGCCAAACAGAGAGGTCTGACTCCCTCCGTGTTTTTTTTATTTTTTATTTTTATTTTGCTTTTGTACCTGAGCCGTTTGCTCTGCCACAGATTTATCTCCGGGTGACTGAAATGTTACCTTTCTCTAATTCACGATCAAAGCTGTAAATCCAGTAAAGTCAGCAGATATATGAATTAAATTTTTTTGGGGGGTCTGCCGGATTTATTAGATGTTTGATTTATGCATGTCTTACTCAACAGAATCATGTATTTGGAGAGCATCTGCAACAACTTCAGGTCAGCTCAGGGACAGTGCCAAAAATTAAAAAACAAATCAAGATGCAACCGTCTCTTAAGTGTCTTGATGCCTTTATATCTTTACTGCTGTTTAATTGTAAAATCTTAGTCATGGATCATTGTTGAACACAAACATATTTCTTACATCTTGGCTCATAAACTCCCCCAGGATTTTCATTCTCCATTAGGTAAATGAAAAGCGGTGACCAATCCGAGCTCATTGTTGCCTTATGAGGATCTCGTAAAAGGGTCGATGAATTAGTTTGCCTGGGAATATTTCTTACTTATGTGAGACGTGCTCTTTCCTTGCCACAAGGACCCAGACGCAGAGCCAACTGGAAACCCAAGCTGCAAAACTAGTGCGACCTGAACCGCCTGCAGAGAAAACAATGGATTTCAGCAGCATGCGCTCTTGTTTCTCAGGGCTTCAGTTTGCATTTCACGTGACTTAACTTACTCAGGCCAATCTGTCCAGTGTGTTACTGGCCAGCAGTAACAATCAGAAGTAAAGAGGAAAAAATTGTTCATTTCAAAGTTGCGTCTTGGACTACAGGTACTCAAATTTGAAGTTGCAACCATAAACCTTAGTGCATTTTATCATGCTTTTTATTGGATAAACCAACATAAACTGTACATCATTGTGAAATGAAGAAAATCAAAAATGTTTTTACATTTTTTTATGAACAAAAATGTATGTACGTTGAGGCCCCTTTCATCCCATAATCCCAAATATAATAAGGGCAACAATTTGCCTTCGGAAACAAAATTATGAAGTCTAAACAACACAGGAGAGATCAAGAAAAAAATTAGAGAAACTTATAATTAGCTGTTAAGAGCTAATAATCAGAATAAATGAAAAAAACAATAAATGACAATAGCTTGTTGTTTATAAATTGACTGAGCCATTGACATATCATTAATTAGCATATAAAGCAATGAAAATTGACTGATAAATTGATGGTATTAAAACCCTTTTACTAAATTACATAAACCATAAACAAACTTACTTACATACAGTATTTCTCACAGTTTCTTTCTTTACTGTTAAACCAATGCTCACTTGTTTTGGTGTTCAATTTCCTGTTTGCTGACACTTTACTCCATGATTATAATTAACAGCTTCTGTTTTCTTTAGATGCTTCAATCAGCTTTTGTACTTCACCTGACTTTATACCAGCTCTGATACTGAACATGGGTACATTGGAGGCTTGTTCCTGCTGTAACAACTTCCACACTGAAGGGTGTTGTTATGAGAACAACACTGTTCTCATAACAACATAACAGTGCTGTAATTATGTGTTCACTTATTGGAAAACGCTGGTATTTCTTTTTAGTTTCTGACAAAACATAGCTGATATACCTTTGCCTCTCTATTGAAATGAGCAATTTCTATCTTTAAGATGAGCAAATGTACTAATTAAAGAGCAATCTGTAGGTTAATAAGTAATATAAGGGCATTTTATGAATTTCTTGTTGCTCATGTTAAGAGCTTCGATTGGTATCGCACGGCTTTTTTTTAAACGTCAGCAAAGAGGGACAAACAGCAAAGCAGATTCCAGCACAGAGGCCTGTGACGGGCAGAACACATCTCTGCTTTAAAATGTGCAATTTGATTAAATCTGCTCTGTTTCTGCCCAGAATGTGTGCTGGCTGAAATGAATAAAGTGGATTAACTCTGTCACAGGATAATGCAGATTAAACTGGTAAACACAATCACTAAGTGGTGCATATGGCCTGCAGGGGCGGAGTTAAGGCTTTAATTTTTTTTCAGACTGAGGAACCAGATGAAAATATTTGGGTTTTAATTTCAGTCGGAAAGGCAATACTTCCAGATCACCCCGCGGTTTCTGTTTTAACGCAGCAGGAAAAGGCTGTTTAACATCATTTCAGACGGTAACAGCAGCCCATGCTTGAGCTCATAAAACCTCCATGTCTTGTAGAGACTTTTTTTTCTGTTAAGGTAAAAATCTGCCCTGATCATGCAAACGATCCTGCTAATGAAAGCGTTTAAGTTATTCAGCTGGGAACGTCAGCATGTCTCCTGATTTCCCCCGGAGCGATCGTCCCCCTCTCCGGACAGGAGGAGGGGTCGCCAGTCAACGCTCGCTCTGACGGCGGAGATGCAGCCGGCCCCCGGCCGCTCGATGAGGGAGCGGGGGAGATGGCTGGAGAGAAAAATCCATTCCCAGAGTGAGCGTTCTGCTGAGGCAGGTACGCCGACCTTTGAGTCATCTGATAGGTCAACGTTCTGCGGCGCTTGCCAGGACATCGGTGGCGAGGCGCCAGGCTTTGGTGGTGCTAATAGTAAAGCTCGTCTCAGCAGCGGCCAGCTTGGATCAATGGAGCCTCTTGGCAGCTCGTTTATTGTACGGCACGGCACGGCCGTGAAATATTCACCAGCAGATGCGGGTGACAGATGACGATACGGGACGGTGGGTGAGGGAAGGCCAGGGTGGAGGGTTTCCCCATGCGGACTGAAAGTATTCAGACGCTACACTAGAGTAACACTGAACCCATCCAAAAATTATTTATATTTTATATATTTTGAGTTGTTGATCTAGTGCAGGAAGTATTTACAACCTTAAAAATTTCTTCAGTTTTGACTCATTTTAATCTCTGAAAAATAACCTCAAAATATAGAAAAATGTCTTCTTGTAAGTTATGATTTTACTTTTATTCATAAAAGTACATATTATATTAAATTTTATATATATATATATATATATATATATATATATATATATATATATATATATATATATATATATATATATATATATATATATATATATAAAAGTACACTGTGGCTTTATTACATAAAATCATAACTTAAGATGGATTGCAATTCAGACTTTGACTAAACCACTTTATTTTAAGCTATTGAGAGGTTAGCTTGCTCTTGTACATCTTTCTCTTGCTGCCCCAGAAGGAATTGTCCCATTCATGTATTGCAAGTTGTCCACGTCCTGAAGCAGAAAGCACCTCCAGAGCATCACAATGCAGCCTGTTTGACTGTAGCTACAATATTGATTTTGAAAATTTTCTTAATGACTAAAAATAATTTTAGAATTGCCTTTGAAATTAAATTCCATCCTGATCTGAAATGTTTAGTTTTTAAAAAAATACTAAACCTTTAAAGAAGCAGTACGTAACTTTTATGAAAAAAAATGTTTGTATCTATTTGTTGAAACTGTCACTATGTTGTGACAGTATGGTGTGACAATATCTGTGAAAGAAGAAAAAATAGACCTTTACCTTCTCCCAGGGCTAACTAAAAACAACCAATCAGAACAAGGAGGCGGGTCTTGGCGCTGTCAATCACACTCTCTTGTGGCAGCTAGCATAGCTTGTTTGTGAATGCTCAGGCTAGTTAGCATAGCCTCTGATGACGGCAGATGAGCTGTTTTCCTGTAACAGTAAGTTGTTTCTCTGCCTTTAGAACATTTAGAGGTGCATACATGAGGTTGAGGATGATTGACAGCCCTGAGACCCCCCTCCTGGCTCTGATTGGTTGTTTTTGCTCGGGACGTGCATTCCCTCAGACGGGTTAGCTAAGGGAGGAGGTGGAGGAAGTCGATCTTTTCACAGATTAGCTGTCTCATGACGTTCTGCCACGAAATGGTGAAAGTTTTAATAAATATAAAAAGAAAAGCTTTTACTGTTTAGAGTTGAGGACTGGTTTAATCAAAGCCCGCCCTCTCTCTGCTGCCGTCTAGGTGCCCACGGAGTGAGAGAGGAGCCCCGGTTTGTGACGGCGCGCGCTGGAGAGAGCGTGATCCTGGGGTGTGACGTGTCCCCTCCCCTGGACGGCCAGCAGCCCCCCTATGTGGTGGAGTGGTTCAAGTTCGGAGTGCCTATCCCCTTCTTCATCAACTTCCGCTTCTACCCTCCTCATGTGGACCCAGAGTACACTGGTAAGACGGGGCGGGGGCCAAAGCTGCCTAATCCACCTCTGAAAGTACGCAGAAATGAGCCGCATCGAGAGTTTCGTGTCCACTAGGTTTTGAATCCTTTGTGATATGATTTGTCTTGGAATAAATAAGGAGGAAGTTTTTTTTTTGGTTTCTTTTTCTTTTTTTGTGAGGAAGCCAAATGACTGTTTACACAGCAGCAGATGCAGAGTTGTGAACAGAATTTCACGCTGCATGTTAATAAACAGGGGCCCAAAAATATCCACGAAATTAGAAATGGTTTTTGGAAAGTTTGTCTGGTCATACAGAGAGCCCTGTAAGAGGGTGCATACCTTAAGTTTTTCTGCCCCAATAAAATACCAAATCTCCAGGTATTTTATTGGAACTTATGAGACAAATCAGCACAAAGTAGTGAGTAATTGTGAAGTGAAACGAAAAGTATGAATAGTTTTTAAAAAAATTATTAATTTTCTTGTCAAATATCCTAAAAGTGTGGCATGCATTTGTATAACTTCCTTTTGTTTCAAGCCAGTTGCAATCAGAAGTGACACATTCGACAAGCCTGACCTGTATTTCCTATGCGGGAAGAAAACCTCACTTTTATATTTCTATTTGTAGAATTTTGAAAACTTCGTTTCTCTTTCCTTCAGATTTACAGTTATGTGAGTTTTTTTTCTTTGACATAAAAACACAAAAAACATCCAAGTTTATTGTGTTCCAGCATAAAAACTTCTCCGACATACCACAGCTCTGGTTCTGCCACACGATGAAACGGAGCTTCTTCATCGCATGTTTATGGAAATTAGCGCTGAGGAAATCCTCACCCTTTTCAATGTGCATTGATTATGAATATTTGAGGTTTCGACACGCATTTTTCATCGTGTCGATACCCGGACGGCAGCCGCACCTTCTCATTTCTCTTTGGCATCCATCAGAGCCCCTCTTCCTGTCACGGCAGTCTATTTTTTTCTATCACTAAACTACCTTTCTCTGTTTGACAAGTATTTTGTGGCAATTTTTTTTATGAGAATAATAAGTACAGACATTTGTGTTGCCATCGCAGAGATAATACATAATCTGAATAATGTGGAGTTTCATCAGTTGATCCGTCCATCTAAAAATAAAAAATAAAAAATCTATTCAACTTTGACCTTTTGTTGCCAGTCCTCAATATTTCATATCCGGTATTTCTGTGATATGTTAAATAGGATTACATTTAGGGTTTTCTCTTATTTATTTATCTATTTTGTCCCTTACCTTGTGTTTTTTTTTTGTACTCTGAGCTGACTCATGATTGTATTTTTGGAAAATAATAAAGCCACAACATTTTCTTATGAAAACTGTCTGAAAAAAACATTCAGTCCATAAATCAAGCCCTTAAATCGATGTAAAACTCCCCCCCCCGTCCGCTGCTGCTCCCTGGCATTTTCTGCTATGATCTACACTATCAGCTTGTGGATCTTCCATGTTTTCAGTTGTTTGTGTGGAATATAAATTAAGACCCACACAACTAAGCAGCTTGGGCAAAATATGATCTAAATTTAGTCAGAGGGATTCGGGGCTAAACGAGTCGTACAAAGAGACTCTGGGGTTTTAAATCACGTCTTTTCCTCACTGGGACAAACATAAATTGGGCTAAAATTTGACAGCTGTGTCTTTAAAAGCGGGAAGCAAATCTAAACCTGTAACTCTGAACTCTTCAAATTGTTTTTTATTCTTGTTTTTTTGTGTGTTTTATCTCTGTTTAGCATGGCTTGACATAATTAAATATTTCTACAGGGACAGTGCAGAGTTTATGCAGTCCATTTTCGTCTTCTGCTGCAGCTGCAAACCCCATTATGAAGTGGGAACAGAACAATGTCCGACTACTAATAATCCACAGATTGCATACATAGATGTTTTTTTGTCCCTGAGCAGTACTTAAGCTCAACGGTGTTTATGTATATTGTAAAAAAAAATGACGCGCTGAGGTCTTTATGTCGTAAAGAGAGTAACGTTGCTGGGCTTTTAGCTGCATTTTGCTCCATGAACACGGCATTCGGGCCTGCGGAGAGGCATCTGCTGCGTCTGGGTGAACAGGGGAAATAAGAGAGTCTCAGCAGTTTAATGCTGCATGGTGTATACATGGCTTCCTGCACACTCCAGTGACAATGCAACACAGAGCGCGTACAGCCAGCGGAGTGGGCCGGAAACCTCCATGTGAGATGTAGAAAATGTGAAGAATTTACTATCTATAGTGTACAGGAAAAAAAAAAAATATCACCAGAGTTCAGTTACACAAATTGGATTAAATGTTTTTTAATTGTAACATAAGATGAGTGGTTGTATTCACTAAACATCGATGTGTGCTTTGACCTATTAAGTTAAGAAAGAAAAAGTTTAGTAGTTTGAAAAATTGGTTCATCCGTCTGTAGTAGGCATTCAAAAGGTGGATAAAATAACAGGTGAGTGTTGACAGTGTTTGAAATCAGATACAAATTGTTATTTTCTTTTTTTTTTTTTAAAAAAAGATGAAGATATGTATTAATGTATTTTAGAGATGACACAGCAGGAGGGTAGGGGAAACACTGAAAATCTATAGAAACAAACAAAAATAATACTAATGATAAAATAAAAAATTAGAAATAAAATAACCTAAGACAGAAATGAAAACATGGACTTTGTGATTCTGAACAAAAGGAAGTGTTGCTCAATATTTGCATCACCGACCTTAGTGCTCCCTTACTTCAAATACCAGTAATAATACTTTACAGTCTGTTCTAAGATGCAGCGGTAGTCGATGTAGTGAGCTTCATGTGTGCTATGCTAGCTTTCTGGTTCTGTCAACGTTTACTGAGTTTTCACGCCTCCAGAAACCCTTCTTTAGAAAACCAGCACTGAATCTAGCCACTCTTTCTAGTTTTGCTGGAGAACCTGATGTGAAAGCACAAATAATTTTTTACTCTTCTCAGCAAGCAGCGGGGTATTTCAGTGGGCGATGCGCTCACAGGTCACCCAGTCCTCGTGCAGCTTGTCCCACCCTGCTGCTGCCTGAACTGGAGATGTTCATCCCTTCTGCTTCAGACCACCACTGTTGGTTCTGTTGACTCTTTTTGGTTCATTTAGACTAATGTAGGTCGAACCAAAATGTATGGAGGCAGTTTTTAAAGATCTTTTTTCTTTCTTTCCACCAGAAGCTTGAAAGTCGGAAACGTGTCAGAAAATCTCTGTTTTGCAAAATGTCAGTCATTAATAACTGCAAGACCTTAACTATTCCCTTTGTTTAGTTTTGGTTGACTTCATAAGTATTCACAATTAACTCAAGTGTCAAACTGTGAATATGTGCAGAAGCTCCACATAAATAAACTCTGGGACCTTTAAGAAGCACCGCTAGGCTCATTAAAACTGTAGCTTTTGGCTTCGTTTTCTTTTCTTCTTTTTTTCTCTCTCCTCCGAATGTTGTCACTTTGCTATAACCCTTAAATTTTAATTCAGTGTTTGCTTTGGTTTAAGTATACCAGCTCCTGGAGGAAATATGTGGCCTTTTATTGGCTAAATAAAAGAGCACATTAAATGTTAACTATTTGCCTGCTGTTTGATGTTTGAGAAATTTGGGTTTCTGTCAAAAGAAAAACGCAGCTTGTTTGGACCAGACTGCTGAGCGATGTATAATAATAGCAGTAGTAATAAATAATAATAATAATAATAATAATAATAGTAAAGGGGGTTTATGACAATCAAATGAAATGGTATTACTTAAAGAGTTCATTACCAAATAACAAGCTGGTTCTCAATTTTGAAAAATCTGAAACTTGCTTTTATCATTTCTTTTAGGTAGGGAGGGAGAAAATTGTACTTGGTGATGTAACACTTTGGGCATTTAAATCCCCTTTTTGGCCTCTCTGTGACATTGAGCTAATCAGAGGTTTGAAAGTCGTGCAGCCATTGACCGCAGATAGTAGGAGACCTTTGGACGTCATGTTCCTCAGCATCTGCTGACCCGCCCCGAGGTTTTACGTAGGCTGCCACACTGCGGTCCAGTTGGTGTTGCTCCCAGTCCCTTTCACTTTGTCATAATTCCACTAATGGTTGACTGTGAAACATCTAGAAGTGAGGGAATTTCATGGCTGAACTTGTGACCAATACTTTTGGTAATATTCTGTATCAAAGTTCATAAGCTGTAGAAGAATCTGCATTTAGTTCAGCATAATACTCATGGTTCATTTGACTGTTATAAATTTTGAGATGGAGCTTTGTTGTTTTTCCAGGTTTTATCTGATTAAAAAAACCTGAAAACAAATTTAGAAGTTTGATTCTGGAGAGTTTTGGAAATGTAAAATATGTCAAAACCCTGAGTCAGTCTTCCCAAACTAGAATCTTTCTCATTGCTGTCTGCATAGGATACAGACTGACAGGAAGTTCAGTGGACCCTGATGTTTGCAGAGTTAAGTATTGTTGCCTAAAAGATTGGTGATTGACCAGAAAACGGCAATCTTTAAAAAAAAACCCCTGACCTGCCAATTCCAATTTTGGCTAATATAATTTTTTTTTAATTATATTTTCTGTTACAATTGACTCTGTCAGTAAAAAAAAACCTGAACAATCCCTGTGAAACAATACAAACTTTTTTTTTAGCTTTACATGAGGTAGTGCACAGCTGTATTTTGCTTCTACAAAATCACAAGATTTGACATCAGTTGAGGACAAACTAACAACTTAAACCACCAATAAAGTGCCTTGAGTTTTAGGTTTCCCTTTTAGTCCAAAAAGAAAACGCATCCACTTTGTGGCTGGTTAAAAACGACCTAAAATATGACCTACTGCAGTTTACGGGGAAAAAAAGCTTCTAAAGAGAGACGTTAGTGGATTTTCTGATCTTTGCAAGGATATGGTTTCTCAAATATTGGTCAATTACTGATTACCGATCACCCAAAGTTCAGAAACTTTGGGCTGATCGATTTATTGGCTCACCCCTAGCGAAAACTATCTTGGTACTATCACATAAGCTAATCTTTACAGTCTTCCATGATTGTGCTTGAGGATAAAGCTAATCAGTGCCAAGGAGAATGAAAGGCACTCCTGGATTGGTTACAAATGCTAGCCAGTAAAGTGTCGTTTAAGCTAGGTGTTTTTAGCTTCCTAAGCTGAAATATTTTAGATGCGCTCCATGGCAAAAAGAAATATGCAGATATGCAAATCTGTGCATACTGAACTGTAAAGGGCCGAGGTCTGGTGTACCATCAACAAGATACTGAAACAGAACAGTCTGAACTCTGCATTTAATCTTAAAATATCTATCAAATCAGCGATGCTAACAGAACTGGCATTTAAGTTAGCATCACACGCCTCTTTAGCATCTCTGAAAGGAAAGCTTTTGTGAAGAAGATCAGAAGACTCCCTTTTACTAACTTTTTATCAGTTACAAAGCCTGGATCAGGTAATAAGGATAAATGAGCAAACACACGGCTTGTAAAAAGAAAAAAAAAAACAAACAGCTTTTAGACTCACTTCTCGTGTCCCTAAACTAGTCAGGTTTTTGTGTGTTTTATTCATATGAATGGTGGGAAAAGTAGGTGACTGGTAATTAATTCACTGCAGCTCCTTATGGTTTTTGAAGCAGGTCTTCACTGAAACGAACACGCACCATCATCTCAAGAACCCTCTCTCTCTCTTTTTCTCTTTCTCCACTTTGCGTCGGTCTCGAAAGGCATGGAAACGTTTCACGTTGCTCCCTCTAACCTCCTTGAATCGGGGGCGGGGAGTTTTTGAACAAGCGGCACTCTCCGACACTTCCCCATGTTCGCTTGGACGCCGTTAGTAGGCGTCCGCCATGTGGCTCAGAGTCGGCCGTCGAGGAATTATCGGCGAACAGATGCAACTTGAATATGGCCGGTCTCATTACGTAGATTAAAGTGCATTCTGGGGATTTCATGTTCATGGTGACACCGGACTCGGCTTTAAGAGACGCTCGTTTGGGCCGCTTAATGGCTCGGTGTGGTCTCTGAGCTCATTTGGGCTATTCCCATGAATTGTTTTCGCTCGGTGCAAGGAAAGTTGATGAATAGAGTACATGTGTGATTATTCCATCACCCAGCTGCTACCCAAACCAGACGCAAATCTCTATAAATACCGTACTTACAATTTTTTTTTGTTTTTTTTCACAATTCATTTGGAAAGAAATGCTCTCAGTGCAACAGGTATTTGTGCCAAATGAGGGGGGTGGGGTAGAATTTATATCTTGCTGTTAAGCTGGATCATTTTCCCACTTTGCCATGCAGCTAAAAAAGAAACAATTGCATTTAAAAAAAAACATCTATTTTTGTTTTCTCACTCCAGCAAAGATGCAATCAATAATTCAGATGTGCATCCCATGAAAATGTATCGTCAGATACTGCTGTTCCCACACTGTCTGGTAAAATGTGTTTTTTTTTTTTTTCCTTTTTCTTTTTTGGTATCAGGTCACTTTCAGTTGTATCACTATAGAGGTATGATGTGATTACACAAACTAAATTATTGGACGTATGTGCAGAGTAGGGGCAGCTGTGGGTCAAGTCGTCATCTTGTGACTGGAAGGCTGTGGGTTCGACTTCAGCTTCCTCTCGTCACATGTTGATTTAAGGCACTTAACCCCAAGTTGCTTACCGATCTGTGTGTCAGCGTATAAAATCCGACACATAGTAGTCACCTACTTTTTCTTTTGAGTGGTTAAAATGATTGGCAAAGCGCTATAAGTCCAGACCATTTGCCATTTAGTAAATAAAGCCCCTAAAGACACGATACACAGGACAGTTTCCTCCAAAGACTTTTATGCCAATTGAACTTTTTTCCACATTTTGCCATGTGACAACCACAAACTCCATGGTTTGGCATAAATCCGAAGCAGAACAAAAGCGAAACATCACGCACATTTGAAGGAACGCTGATCTTCTTTGGTCATGTCTCGCTACATTTGGTAGCTGTACGGCTTCTCCTGATTTGGTCAAATCAGCGATGTGATCTGAACCAGGAGCTTTGCTGTCCCAGGAGACAGAACCTTGTATGGTGTGAGCGGCGCCCGGTACCCACGAGGCCGGTCCCGACTCGGACACAGTCCTGTAAACTCTGTTCACAGCAGCACCGTTTCACTTCCTGACAAATTGGAGGTCAGGGTGATCGCGATGCTTCGCCCCATCTCCTCACACTCTCAGCACATCACAGCTTTGAAATAAAACACAGAAAAAAAATCCAGTTTTTTAAAAGATATTCTTCCCACTTCCTGTTTGCTAGATTGATTTTCTGCTATATATATATATATATATATATATATATATATATATATATATATATACGTCTAATTGTTTTTTTTCCCCTGGAGTAGGAAAGCTGTGCTCGGCTTTAGTACCTGACTAATGCCGCGTCGTTGCTGGGAGAGCAATTTCAGCCCTCCCTCAATGTCGATCTGTTTGCCTGACACTCGCTTTGAAGTGACAGGAAGCTGTACTTACAGTACATCTACACATCAAAGTTTTTTGGGGGGAAAAAACGCCCCCATTTTTCTGAACACTTGTCAGACGGAGCAGAAGTCTGCCGGGCTGTCAGAGGCTGCCGGAGGTACCGGCTGCTCGCTCGGCAGCTGAAGGTTTCTGCTATACGCCTGCATTCCTTTAAATCTCTCATCCCTTGTGATTTCCTCCTTTTTTTAGAATTCCAATTTATCCCCAGCCTTGAAGTAGGAAGAGTCGAGGATGGGAAAGTTGTGTGAGAAATATGACTTCTGTGAAGTCCAAGACTGACATTTCCCCCCCCCCCTTGCATTATGACATCAAATGATTTATGCTAATTCAGACTAAGGTGCGTCTTCCAGACAGCTTCATGTTTAAATCCTGATTCTGGAGCCACATGGCTGTTAAGTTATCTTTAAATAGTTATAGCAGTAGTTATGTTACGTTTCTGAATTTTTGACACCCGGATGGGATGGCTCACTTGGTTTGAACATAGTTTATAATTTATTGACATAAACCTGCCAGCAGGAGCCTGACGTCTTACTAAAATGGTACAGCGACTTTAAGCTGCAAAAGCTTCCAAACTGAAAATCTGTTTTTTTTTAAAGATTTAACATTAAACATATTAGTTTGACTCTCATATGTGAAAAACAATTTTCCTAAACTTTTTTAAATTTCAGTAAATGCTATATTTACGTTTGCTTCTGATCCCTAGATCCTAAAACATGGTAGCTTACAACCACCGATCCAATATGAATATCTGAATCGGTCCCAATATCGAAAACATTTCTAGATCGGGTTATCGGTGACAATGTTCCCGATCCAGATGAGGGCCAATCTATTCTGTCTAATTCTATGCTTTGTGCTTTGAGCGATGTCATGCTTTATTATTTATTTTACACAATATTTAGAATTCCTAATTGCACTTTCAGGACCATTTGAAAGGTTTGTTGTAGTTTAATTTTTATGTTTGACCAAGGTCAATCTATTGTTTCTTTATTTCACATTGGCTGTTATGCTCATAATTGCTGAACAAGACTGAACAAATGAACGTTGTGTTTGTTTTATCATGTTTGTCCAAGCTTGTGAAGCTATTGGTGTATTTAAGTATGCTGAACTGGTGCAGAGTTATCAAATAGATGCATAACTCTGTACATTTATGTCTGTGTTTAAAAAAAAAAGAAAGAAACATTTTAAATCTATTCGTAACTGTTCTTTTGTATCGCATCGGTATCGGCCAATACTAAACCTCAGATATCTGCAGATATCGGAAATGACAAAAGTGAATCGCTGCATCCCAAATTATGACCCCAGATCAAAGCAAAAATAACGGCGCAAACTCCTTCTTGCAGAAAGGCTTCAAAGAACTAAATTTCCATAAAGCAGACTATGAATCGATTCTAAAAAATGACAGTAAATTGTTTGATGTTTGCAACCTTTAAACATTGCCCTGGCTGAGGACGATACGGAACGTCCCACAGTAAACGGGATTACGTCATGCCTAAAACCACAACATCCAAACAGTCACGTTAAGGAAATAAACATTCAGCAATTTCGGACACGTTTTAGATAATTATGTTTCTTTTTGCAAAGCAGCAAAGTTCATGGCGGCATATGCTGTGGAAAAAGACATGCCTTAAAAAACAAAAGAAAAGTTTATGACGTTGCTGAGGTTAACTCAGCGTTCCTTTTCTCTCCCCTCCCCCAACTCTGTCTGCAGGCAGAGCATCTCTGCATGGGAAGGCCTCCTTGCAGATCGACCCGGTGCGCTCCGAGGACCAGGGCTGGTACGAGTGCAGGGTCCTGATGCTGGAGCAACAGTACGACACCTTCCACAACGGCAGCTGGGTGCACCTCACGGTCAACGGTGAGTCATCGGCCTGCGTGAATGGCCTTGCTCGTGCGAAGGAGGGAGAAAACTAGGATGTGCTTTTGTTGAATAAGCCCATTGAGCTTCACAGAGAAAAAAATATTTATCGTTTCAAGGACACAGCATTGAGCTTTTTTTGTTTTCTTCTACATCACATCTTCATACCAGATGATGACAACTCACTTCATCCTTTGGTAAGTCAATTTGTAGTTGGAGAGATGGTACAACTTTGCTTACTTTAACAATAAAAATAATACAAAAAACACATTTGTGTATTGAATACAAATATTTAAGAGATTTGTTCAATAAATCTGGTTTAACTGGAATTTGAGCGTTTGTTAAACTTTTAATTAGAAAACCCTGTGTGTGTGTGTGACTTATGATGATCTGCTCACACATCAACAGCTATTATTTTACTTAAATTAAATTAAATTAAATACAGTAGATAGATAGATAAATAAACAGGTATATATATATATATATATATTTTTTTTTACATCTAATGGTGCAGAAGAGGATTTTTGTTTCTGCCAAAGCAACTCAAGTCTTTTTTCTTTAATTGTTCTTTTAAATTACAGCTAGCCCTCAATATTAATGCAAACAATACTTATAGTAAAGAGCAACTTATTCATGTGTTTGAAATCATTGAAAAGCTTAGAAATAACCCAAAATACCCCAAGTAGAATCATTCATGACAATAAGTGAGTTAAGAGATGTATACTTTCATTTCAGATTGTATATATTGAGATGTTGAGTTATTGTGGGGCGATTTCAAATGAGCTGTGAAATGGGTTATGTGGTCCTCGGCCTGAAAAAGTTTGAGAAACACTGATCTGAAGAGACCGATCTTTACATCTCTCTGTAGCCTCGTAAAATCATGTGGAAGAAAACTAAGTGATATTGACTAAAATGAGGTTGTGGAAAGGAAGCAGTGGTACCAATAAGTCTGACTGGTGGTGATGATGATATATCAAACTTATATGGTGTTTTTAGGACCCTCAAAGATGCTTTTTTCCCCCTACTTAATGAATAAACTCCAATGAAAGGTTGATTTTTTTTTCTCTATAAAATCCACTGTGAGTATTTTACTGCAATAAAATATTTATCAACGTTAGTGCTTGCTGCTCATCTTTACATGGGAGCCAATTAACATGGCCGGCCCTATAGGTTGGAGCCTTTCACTCACATCCTCTCCATATACCTGACTTCCTGCTCCAATATATGGATATTAACCGTTTTGCATTTTTTTCATGATGCTTCACAGAGCTTTCTTTTCCGTCTTCAAAAAACAAAACAAAGCAATAAAAAAAAAAAAAAAAAAAAAAAAAAAACCCCGGGGGAAAAAAGAGGGGAGGGGGCCCCCCAGGGGGGG